>NC_068565.1:20302847-20462847 GCF_025698545.1 Gossypium raimondii
ATGTGATAGCTCACCTGGCATTTCATTGCTAACATGGATAAATTTTCTAAATATTTTTACGAACTTTTTTTTATTTTTTAAATATTTTTTTATTACTTTTTTTAGATTTTTATGAATTATATGTTGCTAGTAGTCACATCAATGCCATTAAAATTTTAACAGTTCAATCAATTTTTCTAACAAAAGCAAGCAATTTGATTAAATTTTAAAAGTTAAGGGCCAAAATAACCTAAAAAAGAATAAAGGCCAAAATGACAAAATAAGTAAGCGTTAGAGGCTAAACTTATCTTTATGCCTTAATTATATTCAAGAATTTAAATAATAAATATTATTTTATGTTAATTATTGCAATTAAAAATATAATATTTAAAAACTGATTAAATATTAACGCATAAAATCACATGTAATGCATGTGTTATTAGAAGCTTGTACTTTTAAAAGAATCAAATAAGTCCAAATTATAATAGAGTAACATTTACACGGTATAAAAATGTCTTGAAAATTATTATTTTCAATTGTAATTCAATCTTAAAAAGATTTTATTTACCGAACTATAAGATCTTTTAAAATATTAATTCGGTTTTTATTCTAATTTGATCTTATTTGATTCTTTTAATAGTACAAGAATTAAATTAATCTATATAATGATAAAGGAACTATTTTGATTAGGTTGCTAAAATACAGGGACGTCTTGGGTACATCCACATAATTTTTCATACAAGGATTTCATTGGCTGTGACTGGAATTTTTGGATACAAATATAAATACAATGACCTAATTGTAAAATTTATATTTATTTATATATTTGTAATTGTTTTATTTAAAATAAATTTCTTAATTCAAGCATAAGAATAATTAAAATATGTATAGACAAACAAATATATTGTATAAACGTCGAAATAGCCTCATTTTATGTTGATATATTGTATAGACAAACAATCATATGATTCCAATAAAATTACAATATATACATACAATTGCAATTCAAATTAAATTCATAATTTTCCTTTAAATATTCCTATAAACCTTTAATCAATAAAATATAATTTTAGAAAATACACAACGTAGAAGAGTCTGTACAAAATATATATATTTTGTCCAATCATTTTGGTTTGAAATACATTTCACATTTTTTATTTTTAATAATGAAGAAAATCAACCACATTTATTTCATTGGAGTATGCTTTTACCACTAACCTCCATCCACTTGAAGCCAAAGCTTGTTTTCCTTTTCCAATCATAAGTTTTGAGAGTTTCGAGGTATGTTTAAAATTTGTAAAAAATAAGTTTATTTTGAAAATAAATATCTTGTTTTTTCTTCTAAAATCTTATAAATATTTAAATAAAAAATTGAACTTGTAGAAATAACAATACCATCTTCCATTTAAAAGAAAGAATAATAGGAAGTGACTGTACGAGAAATGTTCTAGAATATTGACAACTATGGTTTTGTTTTTCTTGAGATGAGGGAAATAACAAAACAAATATGTGAAATGGCAACAATTAATATGATTTTAAGTGTATTTTGATTTATTCATTTATTTTTCCACACATTTCTTTGCATTATTTTTGTATATAACGCCATCAAAAGATTCTGCCATTTCTTTGCATTATTTTCGATTCTAGTTTCAACTGTGATTCTCTACCACAATATGTCTTAATTTAATATTAGATGATATATAATTGTAATTGATGAATCAATACGATTCATAATTATCATGTCCCAAATTGAATATTTTAGACATAAATTTAATTAATGTCTACAACAAATATACAATTGATAAAAGAGAATAAGTAAAAAAGGTGAATTACATGACAAATTTGACATTAAAGTTAAAAGAGGTGCAACAGACTTTTGGATTTTAGAAATATTTTATTTTAATATTATTTTAAAATACATCTCTTTAAGAGATTAATTAAGATTAAATATATCTTGAGGAGCAAGTAAATCATCATTATATTTTATTTTAAATGTTATTATTATGTTTTGGGTCATTATATAAGCGTTAGTGGAAAAGCATAGGGACCATCAAAAGATTCTGCCATTTTATTTTGGCTTCTTCTCTTTTTAATTTTCAATAATATTTCCTTTGTATTCTTCAAATTATTGGTAGTTAAATTTTGAATCTAGTTTCAGATTGAGTTTTAGCTTGATTGGCAGCAGCACTGTTATCAGTGTGGAGGATGTGGGTTCGAGTGTACTAAAGTGTATTATACTCCTATTAAAGGTTGGGGAGGGGCTATGGGTAGTTTTAGATATTGTATTAAAAAGAACCTATAATGAGATTAATATTAAAAAAATGATTCTAGTTTTAGGCCAATAATTAATTCGACATTCAAACTATGGTACTTCAAAATCACATTTATATTCTCTACGATTGTATTTGTTATGTCTTCGATTTAGGAGACAAACTTAGTCGTCTCACAACATTGTTTTAGCATCAAAATAAAGAGGGGTCCCTCGGTTTAGTGTTGGATGACGAACAATTGGTGAATTAGTACGATTCGTAATTATTGTATTTGGTTCACTGAAGAACAAATTGACGTGACCAATTGAGTGAGTAGTTGGATTTGTCGAGGGAATTAATGATCAAGTTTAAATGACCCACGTATTTGAGACCATTGATTTGAGCCAAGTCCTAGTTCGCAAGGCTACCGAGGATTTAAATCATGGAAGCAATTTTCAAGGTTATTCGTTTGGTAAGGGTTAGCTATTGGATTGTTCCTGTAACACTCCTAATCCGTATACGTCGATAAATTAGGGTTACGAAGCATTATCGGATAAAATGCAACTTAATACAGATATTCAGTAGAATTCAAAAATTTTACATTTATGTTAAATTAGTCACATAAGAAGTAATTATAATTATAAATTTTACTTTAAACTTTTATAACAAAACATAACATTTCAGTTCAGTTAAACCGTAAGTAAAATAAGCTAGTTTCATATAGCTATTAATTATATATATACGGTACATTAAAGTACGACTTCCAAAATATTATCTACCCTATACATGCCATAAGTTAAAATTTAAATGTTTTAATACCGAGATAGTAGATAGAGTGATGATCTTCACTAACGATCCCCGAGTCTGCAGCTTGGTTTTTTTATCTATAAAACAAACGGACAAAAACAATCAAAGTAAGCTTTTATAGCTTAGTAAGTTTATAGCATATCTAAAATACATATAAACGAACATATGTATAAACATTATATGCTTATAATCAAGTTCCAAACATAGTCATTAATAGCATATACGATTTCTAATATACTTATCATTTGCATTTCATAGAATGCATATCTATGATCTTTCAAATACATATGTCAAAAACTTATATTTTACTTATCAACTACATAAACCAAATGCACATCTATACTTTTAATCCACATGTGCCGAATGCATACATGTATATTCAATAATTTTCATAACAACCAATATATGTGCTTATTCACTAAACACAGAGATCCAAACCTTTATATGCTCATCAAATACATATAGACAAATGCTCATATACTTATCCATTATATATAACCCAAAATCATATATATATCAAATGCATATAATCGCTTAATTTAACATATTCACCGGCATTTAGCTTGCTAGGCTTATAGCCTGATTCAGTTCACCGGCACTTAGCCTGCTAGGTTTATAACCTGATTCAGATCACCAACACTTAGCCTGCTAGGTTTATAACCTGATTCAGATCACCGGCACTTAGCCTGCTAGACTTAAAGTCCGAATTATTTCACTAACAATAAACCTGATAAGCCCTGAGCCTGAAAATCTCAATTTACAGAAGTTGTAACTCATATTCGAACTATATTTGTATATAATATCCATACATAAAAATTCAGCTCAATAATTTATAAACTATATCTTTAAACCACATAGATATATAAAGATCAAATACCAAATTCAGCTAAATAATTTAATTATACATCCGAAAATTCACATATATATAACTTAATAAATTAAATTCTACTACTAAAATCTTATCATTTAACTTATATCATACCTTAAGTAATATACATTTACTAATCGAATCACTTAAATACATATATATTTCATAACCTTAAAAATCAAATCAAAGAAAATATATCATACATTCGAACACCTTATAGATAATCTAAGCTAACAATTTCATACCTTTGATTCAAAACAAAAACTTATACATGTATATACATACATATTCGAAATTACATATACATACATAATATTCATACCTTTAAATATTTTCAAGACTTATTTATGAGTATAAATATATGTTCCAACTCACATATACATATATATAACTTTCCTACCTTTAACCAAGTCCAAGGTTTTATACATGTATATGCTATATATATATATATATATATATATATATATATATATATATATATTCGGACCTTATGTATACATATATATTATATATATATACCTTTGACTAAAAACAAGAATTTATACATATATATATTTTGAACATGATACATATATATATTTTCGAACATGATACATATATATACATATCATTCATACTTAAACCAAATTCAATCCATATACTTTCAATTTCAGCTCATCAAAATACAATAGATATACATGCATATATACTGATTTAATAACATCAAATTGCTAATAGACTTACCTCGGATATCAGCGGACAAGATCGACTATTCAATTACTTTCGTTTTCCCCTGATCCAAATTTGTTTTCTTCGTTTCTTGATCTGAACATAATCAAATTTAACCTTTTTATTCATCAAAAAATTCAATTAAGTCCAAAAATACATAAATGGGCAAATTACCATTTTGCCCCTAACATTTTACACTTTTTGCAATTTAATCCTTTTTGCACAAAACACAAAATACACAAAATTTGCCCACACTAAGCTAGGGCCGAATATTCCTTCTCTTCATACAAGTCCACACATTTCATTTATTTCACATTTTAATCCCTCAAGAATTCATTTTCACAATTTAGCTCTAATTTCTCAAATTCACTAAAAATTCAAAGACAAAATATGTTAATCTATCACATTTCTTTCATTTTTCATCATCAACTATCACAATGTTCAAGCATTCATCAATGGCACATTTCAAAATCATCAACAATTCACAAAATTAAGACATGAGTTTTGAAGTATTCAAAGCAACGATCTCAAAAACATAAAAATCATCAAAAATCGAACTAAATCCATACCTTAATCCAAACTTGAAAGTGCCGAACCCTTAACAAGGTAAATGGCTTTCTTTTCTTCTCACATTCGGCCAAAAAAAAATGAATAACATGCATGGCTTTTATTTTATGTTTTATTATATTAACATATTTAACTAATTTACAAAATTAACCTTAATGATTTTACTTTAATAATTAACTAACCATTTCCATAAAAGTCCACTCAAAATTTCAATGGTATAATATCAACATAAGGACCCCACATTATAAAAGCCATGGCAATATAGCACTTTAACAAATTGCTAGCCACTTTTGCATTTTACGCGATTAAGTCCTTTTCTAAAATCGAGCACACAAACGATAAAATTTTCTCACGAAATTTTCACACAAGTAAATTCACACATAATAAACACATAAAATAATATTAAAATATTTTTCAGACTCAGATTTGTGATCCAGAAACCACTGTTCCGATTAGGGTCAAAACCGGGTTGTTACAGTTCCTATAGTTAATTTACATATGGAACAACTAGTGGTTTAAGACTATTTCTTGATCACTATAATCAACTTATCAGTTGGATGAGAAAATCCATTATTTGGGATCAGTTCAAAATCGAAGTCAAAATCGTGCTTGAAGTTGGAGCTTTCATATTATTAGTTTATTCAAATCTAATTTCATTTGCTTATTTTATTTTCATTTTTATTTTTTTTAAATTTCTTCTATTTACTTTATATTCATATTTAATTCCCCTTCTTTAATTTCACGGATTAACCTAATTCTTGGTCATAAGAAATAATAAAATTGATTAGTGTAGCCTTTGTGGGATCGACCTTACTCTCTAGATTACAAAACGTAGTGACAGATTCAATATTTTTCAGCACTTAACGAACTTGTTTTCTAAGCATTTTAATATTTTTTATTGCATTTTCGCATTTCCTAGTTTAGGATTAAAATATTGCAAAATAGGTGTTTTTACTCATTATTTCGAGTTAGTTGACCTAATTGGGCCAATATCGACCTTAAGGTGATTTTAATAATTAACTTGAGTGTGCAGGACACCTAATTTTAGGCCCAAGAGCATAAGAAACGGAAGTTGAGTTGTAACACAAGCTTTCAGAGTCGCAACACAACCGAGCTAATCATGAAAGTCACATTTAAAGTTATGTGTCATGACACAGGTACGATGTGAGGCCAAAAATAAGCAAGGGTGTTCTCATCCGCAAAATACATCTTTTTATATAATTAAGGTTGGTGTTTACCCTAATTAGGGCTGCTAAACTCTCCTACAAATAGTTAAGTTGTGGAAAGCTTTGGGAGTTTTTTGCTACATTAGTTTTAGGGTTTATTTTAGTAAATTTAGGTTAGTTTAGGTTTTATTATTTTAATAACATTTTTTGTCACACCCGATTTTCTCTTAAATCCTAAAATTTAAGGAAAGTTAGGATTAAATTGAATGAATTGGCAAATTCACGGGTTTTACCCAGAAATTTAGAAATTTTAGTGGTTGAACTATGATTAGTTGAATCTCAATTATGGTTTAATTAGATTGGAACCCACTATCTCCCTAGTGGGAGACAAAATGATTAGTAGAGATTGGCTAAAATGGACTAAGGATACCATGCAAACTTTGGCTATAAATATTTGTGGGTGGAGAGGAAAGAATCCTTCTGAATTTAGCTAGTAATCTCCTTCTCGTCTGCAACGTTTTCTTTGGTTACTTCAAAGAAGAAAAGAATGTTCGAGAAAGCTCTGCATGATGTGGATAATGTGAAGTTCATATTGGGAAATGCGTCCATATTGTAGTAAACATGTAGCTGTTTTTTATTTATTTGAACGATGAATAAATAAATAAAGTTAATTTCACATTTCACTGTTATGTCTTTTTTATTTATGTCTTTTATATTTTGCATGCATAGTTCATTGAGACAGGTAAATATTAGCTCATTAATTGTCTAAGTTCAAATTGACGATAAGTGGCATTGAAAGAACGTTTACATTACAAGAAAGACAACTTACTTCAATAGATAATCTAAATGAGTCCGTAATGCCATAAAAGAATTAAAGTGAGTATTTGATTCAAATACTGAGAAGGATTATTATGTCGTCTACAATTCCGATTGGGGAGATGTCTAGCCTTGGTTATCGGAGTAGTTGACTCCACAAATAGAGACATAGATGTATTCATTGGTAGAATGATATATTAGACTGGACCCAAAATGAATTAATTCTGAATTCGTTTGTGAATTAATTCACTTGTGACGTTCATGGTGTGATTTACCTAAATCTTGAGTTAGTCACTAACCATGCGTATGCAAATCATGTGCTTTGATATAAGTGGAGGCTTATGCTCTAAAGATGATCGAGCCCATAGCCGGTATGTTGGGTACATGACTTATGTATGGCATGACTTTACTAGCAACAATGGAGTTCGTAGCTCAATTAAAGAGTTAATGATATCCTCTTATTTGCATTGTGTGGATTGATAAATATGGAACATGGTCACGGGTTGCTTATTCTCTAAAGAGCAATTTATCCCAATCATTTGTTGACAGTGATCATATTAATCATTAAGAAGACACAATTGTGACAATGAGATAAAATAAGATTGTATTGAGTGAACGAATTTAACTCAAAGGAAACAAGGATATCATATGAGGGCAACATACACATGACGAGGTCATTAGACAAAGGATTTGGATGAATTGCTTTCGTAAAGAGTATACAATAAGGAGTTTTTAATCATGGTACTTCTTGTGGACTGACTCCATGATTAAGTAATTGCGAATTATCAAAACAGTGCTTCTGGACATAATTGCAATCATGAAAGCCTAATTGTATATGTCTGATTGGTCCCTCCACTAGCTGAACAAAAGCTTGATCGGACTGCATTTGAATTAGAAAAAAATTCTACGACTTTGGAAATAATTTAATTGAGTCGATTTATTCGATGTGGAATTAAATTAGGTGGTCGTGAGAATTGTTCAACTAAAGAATTTGATTAAAGAAGTTTCCTGAAAAATTAATTTGGAAAATCCAAGTGATTTTTGAGAAAATTAATTTTGATCAAGTAAAATTAAATTAATCAAATTAATTAAAATTAATATGATATTTTTGGAAATTAATTTTCAAGTTAGACAATTGGCCCAATGGGTAATTGAACTTGAAAATTGGACCAAATATCGTAAATTGGGCTCGGAAGCCCAAAATCGAGACCAAGACCCAAAAACAAGTCGAATCGATCTCGGTATGTGAAACCGAAAAGACGATCCAATCGATGGCTAGACCGAAACGGTCAGGTCATCATTGACCTGGACCGAATCGACAACAGCCGAATTGGCTCAATATGCCATTACGGCATCCCGGTGGCTAGCGGCGGTTTGTCATCAGTGGTTGAGCAATTAAAGAGTTGGACTCTACCAGAGAATTTGATTTCAAATTAATTATTGGAAAAATAATATTATTTTAATAGTTTAATATTAAATTATATTTAATATTTATCTTAATCGTATTTTATTAATTTAATATTAAAGTGATTATCTTAATATTTAATTTAATTTAATTTAATGTTTATTTATCTAAGATTTAATATTAAATGTAATTTAAATTTATCTTGATAAATATTAGATTAAATTTAATATTAAAGTAATTAAGTTTAATCATAGTTGAACTCTCTAAACTCTCCCTATATAAATAGAGCCTTGGGTCATTATTTACACATACTTGAATTCAAGAGAAAGTTGTAGAAAGAAAATTCTTTAAAGAGATTATTCTAGAAAATTTTTAGAGGTATTTTTTTGATTTACAACTTGACCCAAAAGTTTAGAGAAATTGCAAAATTACCCTACTGGTAATTTTTGTGAGAAATTTTCTGATTCGAAGCGAGCCTACACTCGACAGACATGAGCTTGAGGTAGTGGAGAAGACTACTCGGTCGAAGCGCTCATCCTAGACGAATCGAAAAGGTACAATTTTGATTAAGTGTTTATTAGTTTAGATATCACAACCAAGATCTTGTTTCAGAAAAAAAATTAAAGCTCTGGTTTTTCCCTAAATTTAATTTCTGTTGCATTTTCCAAACCCTTTTTTCCAATAGTTCGAAGTCTGGGAAACCAAGAATTCGATAGACTGGTAAGCCTTAAACCTCCCTGTACTCGTGGGTTAAAGGAAAGAGAAGTAAGGATTCTCGAAAAGTTTCTATATAATTATGGATTCTAGGTTTTAAAGTTTGAGTACCTTCAAGTTATCCGATAAATGGTTACTATGCTTAGCTGCCAGGACAAATGAGGCTCTAGCGTTTGAACAAGCTAAGCTTGCAAGGAAGAAGGACGTAAGGTGAGTTTCATGTATTCTACCTTTAGGTGGTTATTGAAGTTGAATTGCTTGAATGATCTGCGTCTGTAAAATTCATAATCGTGTATGAATATGGTAAATGAGTGTGTTGTGAATGTATAACCCGGAACAAGTATGTGAATGCTTTTAAGTATGATTGTTAAATGTCATATGATGGTGAATTGACGTATAAATAAGTGGTGTATTGTATGTTAAGTAATAAATACCTTGATTTGCATGATATGCATGATTATAGTGTATGTGAAGAACAAATGTCTTTTACCTTGACGAGGTAGATGAAGTTAGGAAAAAATTGGCAGAACGGGGGAATGGGTGGATTGTTAAGGGACGAAAAGGGAGTATGACAACGTCATGAAATATTGTCGATTGGCTCGCTAAAGCGGCACCTATTGACTCTATGGAGTGACACCGTGACAGCGGTAGGGTTCTTCAGAGCGACACCTCAAAAGTGGTATAAGGTGTAAGACCATAGCCTAACTATGAAAACCTATAGAGTCTACTAGGAAATTAAACGTGGGGTTACAAGGTGTAAGACCATAGCTGATCTATGATAACTAATAGATAAAGGTCCGCCAGGACAGTGAACAGTAAGCTGATAAGATAAGGGAAGGAGAACATTGTATGATTCTCACGAAGAGTAGTATGATTGGATGAATACGACACGTATGAGATCGCGGGTAACCAAGATAGTCAAGAATCTACCAAATTGAAACGGAAAAGAAACCAAAATTTGTGATCTTTAACGATGATGAGAAAGTGGGAAAAAACTATATTTAGGCATGAAATATTCCATTGGTATGATTCCACAGATTTTGAATAATAAACTAGAATTTAGGTCACAATGAGATGCCCAAATAGAACCTAAATCTAAGGGTCCATGGGTAGAAAGGGCAGCCAAAGATGGGTAAGTCCACCGAGGGCTACTTAGAGATAATGATCGCTTGAATAGTCTGAATAGTAGAGTCTACCATAGGTTTACAGAGATAAAGGATGTATGACTAAAACTCTGTAACACAGGATAGTCCACAGGGGCCATCAGACTAGAAAGTCCGCCAAGGGCTACCTTGGGTGGACAGTTCGTCGGGAAGTAATAGAAGAGGGCTACATTGCGAGGTACAAATCCACCAGGAAAATGGGGGCATCTATTCAAACAACTTACCATTAGGCTTAAAGTGAAGAATAAGAACAAGAGAAAGTGTCCTCCCTCTTGGATGAACCACGATAAGACTAATTAAAAGGAGGCTATTGTAAGAGTAAGGTGGAAACCTCCTAAGTTTAGTCTAGTATTAGATGAATCAATTAGAGTAAGGATCCAAAGTGGAGGTGAGTATAATTAAAGACAGCCAATGGTATTCAACGAAATTTAATCCAAGTGTATGGTGAGCATCAGAAAAGGACAAGGTTTTGACCATGTCAGTAAATCTGCGGAACGCGAGAGGATAAACAGGGAGTTTAAAAATTTTTACTTCAATATTTTATTTCCTGACGGACATGAAATATTGTCATTTCTCCTTTCCACAAAGCCTCACTAGGTTCATTTGAACTTATGAATTTATTGCTTATTTGTAGGATAAATGTTTCATCTCGAGAATCGAGTGGATGGACCAAGCCAGACACCGCCAAATTTTAGGGATGGGAGAGGAAGTCGTTCATGTGTATAGAGTGGCTCCCTTAGAGGCCATGCCTCGGGGATTAAGCTAGATGTATCAGTTTTAAATACTTAATTTAGAATTGTAAATACTACTAAAATTTATATGGTAGTAAATTTGTAAAAGTTCTATTTCTTAATTGGACAGTGTCCAAATACCTAAATAAATTGTTTTAGAAATTTTGTTAGGTTATTATGTTGTTTGTGGCATTCGATACTTGGACCCAGTGATTGGGTTGGGTATAGGGTGTTACATTTTTATTTCTTGTTTTTCGGCTTGATTCGATTTAAATCTAAGTCTTTGTAATTTCAATATTTTAGTATTTTTTCTTTTTTTATTTGTTTGCAAATGACGAGATTTCACTATTCCGAACACCCCAAGATATCATACAGACAATTTTTATCTTTTCTCTTTTATATTATTTTGTGTTCTTGCATGATTAATCTTATCGTAGGAAAGATGGTTTTTGAGACGATGAGTGGCTAAATCTTTAGGGAGATTAATGAGCAGAAGTGAGAGTGATTAACGAAAGAGTTAAGGTTTTTCCAGTAGGATTAATTAGTGTAAATACATGTGTTCTTAAACCTAGGCTTGATGACTCTAGGAAGTAATATAGGTAAATGGATCGAGAAATGAGGATACCGTGTAAATCGTGTATTTATCCCAGTTAGGAAAGTGAGGCCGAGAGGTAAGTGTGTACTGGTTGATTAGTTAGACAGTAGAGGCCGAGAGGTAATATTGTCTAGGTAATAATTAATTTTCTCATAAAAGCCTTAAGTTTGAAATTGATTACAACCACAGAAGTGAGTTAGTCTTCTATCTATAAGTCTGAGTGATTTTTTGTTTATTAACATTATTTGCCTAGTTTTGATTTTTACTTTTTTTTCCCTTATCTTAATCTTTTCTATTTATTGTCGTAATATGATTTTTAATAAGTACTATTCAGACCTAATACTGTAGATAATAATATTTTTAGATTTAATTCAACCTCTCTTAGGTACGATCCTCGGAATACTTCCCGGTGTTTCATTGTAACACTAATCTATATTACAATTTAATATGTTCGCTTGCAAATATCACACTTAATTTATATTTATTTGCACGATTTTAACTCTAAACGTTATCATGTTTGGAGGCAGTCGAAAAACAATCTCCTAGTTGAACTAGGTGAGAGAGGGGCAGCTAACCCTAGTTATTTTATTAGGGTTTTCTCCCCCCATACTTGTTATGAGGGGGTTTTGGGCCTCTCCTACATCGAATCCAATTATATGTACTTCTTGGACTTTTAACTCAACACTTTATAATTTAATCCAACACAATACATGTTTTTCTATTTTCCAAAATAAATATTATTTTTTAAAATTAATTTTCTAATTAAAAAAATATTACAACTCAATTTTAATTCCATTAAAATCATGAAAACTTTACTGTAAAAGAATCTATGAGAAAATATATTTAATTTCCACTTTCAACATATTCATAATGAACAATTAATTTAATTCCATTTTTGAACCTATTCATTTCTGTTCATTTTATTCAACATGTAATTCATTTCTAGTTTCAACGAGCCAACGGAGGGACCAATTGGACATATGCGATTAAGGTTCAAATGATTTATAATTAAATTCCAATTTTTTGCCTATTAATTATAAACTAATTTACTCACGAAATCATTCCATTATAGTGTCTTGACTGAGCTCTCCCAACGACATATCATTAGAAAGTAACTCAATTAGTATTCATCTAATGACCTTATCATAAGTGTGTTATCCTCATAGGATATCCTTAATCTCTTTGGGATAAATTCATTCTCTCAATATGGTCATATTTTATCTCACAGTAACCATTACATCTTCTTTCATAAAAAGCCAATCACCATCAAATAATAATTAAGTCATTCATCACAAATACAAACGACCCGTGCCTACATTTACTTTTCATCTATCATGTAATGCCAATGAGAGGATATTATTGTAGCAACCTGTTTTTTAGTGGTGTTAGAAATAGTAGTTTCAGAACCACAAATCCAACAAGTGAGCCATTAAATATTATAATTTCATATTTACGTGTCAAATATAGTATTATATTAAATATTAATTTGAACATTTTTGCTAATTGAACGAACAGTTAAGTATAAGTGATTATCCCTAAAGTTAAATGGTTTTGGAAAATGAGGTTTTGGGATCTCGTTTCTGTAAACTGAGCTTGTAAATATTTTTATTAAATATTTATGAAATGACTATATATGTGTATTGATGTTTGATTCGGAAATTCTAGCGATTGAATGGTTAATTAAGAAAAAGGACTAAATCATAACAATCGTAAAAACTTGATTCCATTGAATTTAGTTGTTTAGTGACTTAATTAAATTTTATTAAGGGATTTAAGTGGTAATTTAGCCACTTTCATAATTTTTAGAAGATGAGTGCATGTTTTGCTAATTATATTATAATGTTATTTTAAAATTTAAATTAAATAAAGGTTAGTTTAATAAAAACAAAAGTAGGGTCATCTTCCCCATTTTATTTTCTTCCACCAAAACCATAAAATAACAAGAAGCTATAGCCATTTTCTTGAAGCATAATCGACATTTGCATGTGAGTACTCTTTCAGCTCGTTTTTAGTGATCTTTATGTTTTTGTGATCGTTGTAGCTTAATCTATCTAACTCGGGAGTTAATTCATAAATTTTTTAAATTTTTTGAATTTTTTGAATTGTGTCATTGTTGAGTTTGAGGTATTTTTGAAGTTTGATGGTATATTTATAAGCTTGATAGCTAAATAGGACTATTTTGTAAAGTAGTTTTAGTGATTTTAATGTTTAAGGGCTAAATTATTAAAATAGTAAAATTTCATGAAATTATTGTGAAATTGTGAAATATATGGGCTATACAAAGACTATAAGAAACTCGGGTAGTATGGTTTGGGCTATATTTTGTTTAATTTGAAATATCCGGGTTTAAGGGTTAAATTGCATAAAGGATAAAATTTTAGGGTAAAATTTAAAATAATAAAAGGGTTTATATGCATAAGTTTAATTATTTAAGTTGTTTTAAAAGGTTAATTGGATTAAAATTATTATTTAGATCAAGAAATGAATCAACTGGACAATAATCATGGAAAAGGAAAGTTAGTAGAGTAAACATTGGTGTCGCGTTCGTAGCCATTTTTTATTAGGTAAGTTTGTAAATTGGTTAATTAATTAGTTGTTGTAGTTGTGATTTAATAATTGTCTACGAATGTTGTGATTGTGTTTATTTGCTTGATAAATGGTAATTGATGAAATGGATTAAGTTGCAGTGCTAATAAAATTAAAGGTTATGATTGAAAATGGAAAACTATATAGATGAGTTCTTGTGATGAAGTAATTTATATATAATTAAGTGATATGAATATGAAACATGACTCGTATGAACCTCATGAATGCTTAGGATACAAATGACATGTTGATCTACCACAAATTGAAGAGGAAAATTAGGCTTTTCCTACACACTTGAGGAGCTTTTTCTCAAGCAAAATATAATTTTTAGCATAGTTTTTCATTATTTTCATATTTTCATATTTTCAAATAATAAGTGAAAATGTCTCAATTTTGTCTATTTTTTACCCAAATTGGCCGATAGTGTCATTTGGTGGCCTAACGTGTGTTTGAATGCTATAGAGAAGTGTTAGAGGTTGAAAACGAGTGAGAACGACACCAAGGGCAAGGGTATAGCGATATCCAACCCTTGGAATCGTGACATCCCAGACAGAAAGACCAATTATTCCCTTCAGTGGTATCACAATATCACATTCGTCAGGGGGACAAACTTGGACAAAAAGGGAAACATTTATCTACTTGTCCCACCAATCACACAAGGCCCGTGTAAGGGCATTTTTTACATCGAAAAGTCATCAAAATACACTTCAAAAAAAATCAAAAATTGCTAAGGAGGAGGGGAAACACACATTAGCTTAGTTTAGGTTTAGGTTTCTCTAGTTTTTCTTTAGTTTTCTCTGCACTTTTTCTAGGGTTTTTATTTTTCTCTTATTCTACCTTAGATTAGAGTTTATTTTTCTGCATTTACTTCTTGTTCTTGATGGTCTTTATGTTAGTTAAGTTGGTTAACACTTTAGCTAAGATTTATTTACATTTCTAGTCCCTGTACTTTGCTTTCAGAACTACCTAAGCTTTAGTTTAATGTATTTCAATTTTTTTTTACTTTAAATCTGTCAAAGCTTGTTCATTTTATATTTCTTCCTTTAGATTTGTTTGTTAAATGTTTTTTGGTTTCATGCTATTTAAGTTTTTTTGTATAAAAATCTCAACTTTCGTATTTTTCTTAATCTTTACTTTCATGGATGCCTTATTTTCCATTTCTATGTTTATTTTCTTTATTTTCAGTATGTGTAGCTAAACCTTTAAGAAGGTTGGTTGAAGGAGATGTGGATAAACTAAAATCTTTAGAAAATGGTCTAAATCGTAACAAATTGGACTAATTTGAATAAAACTTAGCTAGTGATGCCCCTAAGGGAATATTAAGATAAAGTGAGACTAGAAGGTAATCTTGTCACGCACCCTTTCATTAGTTCCAAATTAACCAATGAGGTCGGAAGATAAGTTGCACCTAATTCGTCTAACTCGGTAAAATTGAGATCGAAAGATAAAATAGAGCCACTTAGTAATTTAAGCGATTTATGTCCGAGTTCAAAATTTGGTGAACCACCTCGAAGTCAACTAACCCCCATTAGTTATTTGTGAGATAGTCCTTGCAGTTTGCATTTCTTTCAATTTAGTCATTAGGGTAGAATATTTAATTTTCTTTCAAAAATAATCTTTTATGGACTGTCGTACTATAAAATCATATTGGTAGCCACTTAGACTCTATTGTGTATGCTAGTTATTGCTCAATCACCTCTTCCTTTGGGTTCGATCCTTGGAATACTTCGATGTTTCATTGTAACACTATAAATATTACAACTGACTTGTACACTTGCAGTAAAATTGGGCTTTAAAAATAGTTTCATAAATTCGTTGTTTTAATGCGCAAGCGTGTAACAACCCGTTTTCAGTGAAATCGAAACAATAGTTTCGAGACCATAAATCTGAGCCAAAAGAAAATTTATTTTAATATTATTGCATGGTCTGCATTATGATAGGAATGACATATGAAAATTTTGTTGAGAAAATTTTACCAATTACATGCTTAATTATAAAAAGGACCAAATTGCATAAAATGCAAAAGTTGAGTTCTAGTTGCTATAGGTATTAAATAGATATGGAATTCAAAACTTGAGGTCCTTATATAGCAAATAGACCATTAAGAGGAGTTAGTAGATAAATGTGATGATTCATCCATGGAAAATTAAATAAAGAAAAGAACTAAATTGGAAATTGAAATAATTAAAGATGATAATAAACTAATATCATCTTATTTCATCATCTTCCCAAATTATTTTATGGAAAACCTAGCTAAGAGAAAAGACATCAAGCAAGCTTAATTAGGTAAGTAATCTTGTCTTGTTTTAGTAATTTTATATTCCGATATCGTAATAATCTAATCTAGCTATTTTGCAGATTAATTTGCAAAGTTACCAAAGTATTAAAACTTTGACATGGATGAGTATGCTGGAATTTTAAAATTTATGATAGAAATTGAAAGGTTATTGATAAATAAACAACTTTTGTAAAGAGAATTTTATGAAATTATGATTTAGGGACTAAATTGTAAAGATGGAAAAGTCATGGAAAATTTTAATTTTTTGAAATACATGGGCTATAAATGTTACATGTAAAAATTGACTAGGCTTGGAATAATGATTAAATTGCATGAATTTCATTTTCTGAGCCTAGGGACGAAATCATAATTAATCAAAAGTGTAGGTGAAAAATGGTAATTTTGCCTAGGATGTGAATTGAATTGAATAAGAATTGTATTAAATTGATTTAAATTTACTCGTATAGATCCAGAAAGATCAAATAAGGAGTTAGATCGAGGAAAAGAAAAAGTGTCGGATTAGTAGATTTTCATACACGAGCAAGTGTTGAGGTAAGTTCATGTAACTAAATTGTGCATATTTATATTTTTGAATTAAATGTGTATATGTGAATTGTATATTTTCCATGTATATGAAATTTCTTTAATATCCGATAATGCCGAATAAATGTTAAGTCTCGTTTGAACAAATGAAAATCGTGGATACAAGTTTTTCCGTATTGGTTGTAGTCTTGCATATGTTGCAGATAAACCACAGCTCGAAAGAGCGTCCCGTTATTAGCCCTCTCAAGCTTTCCATTATATAGTTCTTGTGAGCTTCCCATTATAGCTTTTCGGAGCTTCCCGATAGGTGGTGATTCTACATGTGTTGTGGACACACCTTAGCTCTTATGAGTGTCCCAATTAAAGGCTTTTCACGAGCTTCCCGTTAAATTGACTCTTTGTGAGCTTCCCGATATGGCTCGCTTGAACTTCCCGTTATTAAGCTATCTGGAGCTTCCCATTATTGGCTCTTTGGAGCTACCTGTTATTAGCTCATATGAGCTTCCTGAATATGGCTCTTATGAGCTTCCCGATATAAAGCTCGAATAAGCTCCTGTTACATGGCTCACATGAGCTTCCCGTTATATGGCTTGAGAGAGTGCTTCCCGTTAATGTGCTCTTATGAGCATTCCCGAATATGAATTGACGAATTACAGTTTTGTACACTTAGTGTGTACTACCCGTGTTGTAACACCCCTTACCTGAGACCGTTTCCGGAGTCGAGCACGAGGCATTACTTTACTTGTCTTACTAGTTTGAGGCATAAAAATTTGCTTTTGAAACTAATCTCATTATTTACAATAAATCTATCCAATCGCATAACAGTTACTAAATTATTTATAACTCAAGATACGGAACTTGAAATTTAAATCAGTAAATTTTTCCTGAAACTAGACTCATATATATTTTTACCATAAAATTTTCAAAATTTTTGGTTTGGCCAATTAGTACAGTTTAATAGTTAAAGTCTCCCCTGTTTCACTACTTGGCTGTCCTGACCTCTTATCACTAAAATTCAAATATCTCATTGTAAAGACTTCATATGGTGTTCTCACTTGTTTCTACAAAAAATAGATTCAATAAGAATTCTATAAATATAAATTAAAACTCATAACTATTTTTGTACAATTTTTAGTGATTTTGTAAACTCAGAATAGGGGACTTCAAAAATAGTTCTGACCCTGTCTCACCAAAATTCACATATCTCAAAATATAAATTTCCTTTTGCTAAACCGTTATTTTTACATGAAAATGGACTCAACAAGATTTCATTATATATATCATACACTCTCTAATTCATTATATACTATCCTAAGTGATTTTTCAAAATCACGTCACTGCTGCTGTTTGAAATCTATTTCTTTGCAAATTATTACTCTTTCATGATTTCTATGCATAATTTATCACCTAGACATGTATAACAACAAACACCTTCATACTTAGTCATTTTGACAACCATTCATCATTAGATATTTACACATCATTCTTTAGCAAAATCATAATACAACATTCAAAATAAGTAAGTCCTTATACATGCCATAGTTCAAACATAGTTCATCATAAAATACCGAGTCATTGTGGTTGATAGTGTGGACGATCTCCGACGTCTTTAGGATCCTCGAATTTGATTAATAATGCTATATAAAAAGAAAATAAACAAAGTAAGCATAATGCTTAGTAAGTTTATAAGTAAATAAATAACAACATTTAACACAATTAATAATACTCAAGTGACATAATCTTTAATTTCCTCTTTACTTACTTTCTTACTTGTTCACTTGCTTGATTACTTAGATAACTCATAATGATGACTTACTTTTCTCTTGCTGAAACGTTGATTTTCAATGGGTAGCATAATATACTCTTGACTCTTATAACTCACTTGAACTTGCCATTTATGCTTTTAACTGAACTTTCATGAACATAAGTTATTTACTAGCCTGTTGAGCCACATTGGAATAATAAGGATACTTGGGTCTTTTTCTGATAATAACATGCCAAAGCCATGTCCCAGACATGGTCTTACATGGGATGTTTCATGTACTGCCAATGACATATCCCAGATATGATCTTTCATGGGAGTTCTCATATCGGTGCCCATGCCATGTCCCAGACATGGTCTTACGGGGGACCTCTCATCTCGGTGCCAACGCCATGTCCCAGACATGGTCTTACATGGGACCTCTCGTCTCGGTGCCAATGCCATGTCCCAGACATGGTCTTACATGGGACCTCTCATGATCTCAAGGATGCCAATGCCATGTCCCAGACATGGTCTTACATGGGATCTCTTTACCCAAATGTCATGACATTTGTATCCAATACCTTCCTTATGTTTCAACGGGACTTTTAAATATCAATTCTCTATCGTCTCATACTTGAATCAACATCAAATAAATTCATAAAATAAATACATAATTTATGGAAAATAGCAGCATTAATAATAATTATTGAAATATTGCATTTATTTACCGTAAACTTACCTCGGTACCAAATATAGCAAAATCTACCACTTAGTCTTCAATCTTATTCTTTCCTCGATCTAACCTCGAATTCCATTCTTCTTGATATATAATAGAAAGTTTAACTTATTTAATAGTCACATTCATTAATACAGCCCTCGACTCTAACTTTGAAAAAATTACAATTTTGCCCCTAAACTTTTACATAATTACAATTTTACCCCAAAGCTCGAAAATTAAACTTCATCTCTTATTCTTATGTTTTACAACATGCTGAACATTTTTCTCTTCTATGACAACATCAAATTCTCACTCTAACATCTACTTATGAACATTAGGTATTTTACCGATCATGTCAACTTACTCATTTTCGCTTAAAATCGGCTAGCAAAAGTTGTTTAACATAATTTATAGCTTCATATTCTATCATAAAACATCAAAATAAACACTTTTCACCTATGAGTATTTTTTCAAATATAAACCCTAGGTTAAATTATTGTTAGAATAAGCTAAATTAAGCTACCAGGATCTCAAAAACGTAAAAAGCATTAAAAACGGGGCTCAGAATCACTTACTATGAGCTTGAAAAAGTGTGAAAACCCTAGCTATGGTGTCTTTCCAAATTCGGCAGTAAGCTATGGAGAAGATGATATTTTTTCCATCTTTTTCCCTTTTTATTCTTTTTATTATTCATTTACTAAAATACCCTTCAATAAAACTTTAGTTATTTTTATCTATGCATGCCTATTTTTGTCCATGGAAATTTTATGGTCTAACTACTATTTAAGGACCTCTACTTTGATTATGCACTTCAAATAAATCCTTTATCATCTAAAACTCATATTTACCAACTTTTGCAATTAAGTCCTAATAGGCAATTTAGGCATGCAATCAATAAAATTTCTTATCAATACTCTAATACTTATATGTAATCACTCGATAAATCATAAAAATTAATGATAATTTCTCTTTAAATAAAATTTGTGGTTACGAAACCACTATTCCGATAACCTTAAATTTGGGCCATTACACGTGTATCCATCGATATTTTAAATGATTCAACGGGCAAAATCCTGACATGAGAACATATGAATCCAAATTGAATCATTACCCATATATATATATGTATATATATATATGTCGAAACCATTTTTACTTGAAAAAACGGGGATTGACTTTTAAACATAGAAATGGAGTCGCCACTGATCTTTTATTGAGGTGTGACCAGTTCACCTTGAAAACGATTTTAGGTCTACAAATGTTGAGAAAACTAGTTCGGGAGTCGGTTACGCACGAGGAAGGGTTAGCACCCTCGCAACACCCAAAAATTGGTACTGAATTGATTGTTTAAAGTCTTAGTATTGAGAATTTAAAAAGATTTTAAAATACAATCATTTGAAAAGAAAATTTGAGCAAACCGAATTGGATGATAAGATATACTCATTTCAAAAAGATAAATTTTCATACTCAGTGAGTTAGGGTGCAACAATTTAATCTTCGAAATTAAGTTTATCTTTTAACTTTAAAAACTCATGCATTTAAATTTGAGAAGGATATTCAGTTATTTGGGTCAAATGAGAAATCAAAACCCAGTAAGTTAGGGTTCAATTTTCCAAAATTCCTAAATACCGAATATTGCCTTTATTTTTTTTAGAGAAAAAGAAAATCTTCATCTCGAGAAAACAACATGTCATATCCAATGCGTTAGGTCACAACGTATCAAATTCCCGAGAATGAGCTTTTTATTTATGTGTTTTGATTAAAGAATATTCTTGATTATTTAGACTCAACGAGGAAAATTAGAACCCAATACGTTAGGGCTCAATCCTCTCGAAGATCCCAAATACCGAGTATTACGTTATCTTGAAAAATGATTTCAAAACTTAAACCATATTAAACGCAATCTTTTGAGCGAATAGAGCGCAATGGAATAATAATGTACAATACAAAGCAATAATTAATAAGCCAAAGTATACACTAATAATCATCAATAACCAATAAATACTAATAAATAATATAATACATAGGCGACAATAATATCCAACACACATCATGCGAACACAAATATCAACATTCAACAACTAAATGAGTTAATCATCGATTTTGGAAGAAAAGCTAAGCGAAACAATATAAATAAAATGTAACAAGTTTTCAAATAAATAAAATGAATATTGAAATATATCAAAAGTTAGAAATGAATACTATATGAAATAATAATATATAAATGAATTTTCAGGTAAATATTACATGAAAAGAAACTCAAAATATATATACATATGCTAATTTAAATAAATGATACATACAAAATGAAAAGAAAACTTTATAATAGTATATGTATGATAAATTTAGATAATATTAATTTAAAATAATAGCATATTATATTTTAAATAATTCTAATGATAAACTTTAAAACCATATTAAAACTTAAATATTAAAATAATGCTAGGTTTATAAATAAATATATATATACCAAAGACAACAAAATCGAAATAAAATTTTTAGAAAATGAATAAATTGAATTATGGATTAAACCGGATTCAAAACAAAATCATAAGGGAAAAACAAAAATAAAATATAATTAAGGAGCCAAAATAAAACACGCGTATTTCATAGGGGACCAAATAGACAATATTCCCTATCATTCAAAAAGCATTGCAGCAGTATGGGCCAAAATGAAACAACATTGAAAATGTGGAGCAAATTTTGAAAATAAATAAAATAAAAGAGAACCGATTTGAAATTTGTTTGAAATTGAAGGGACTAATGCATCAATTAAGTGCACCAGTCTAGGAAACCAGGTCAGATCATTGAAAACAACGTCGTTTTGGACGTATGTCTCCTCAACTGATGAGAGGATGAAATTGAAAACAAAATAAACCTATATGGCCGAAATTAAAAAAAAACTGAAAGGGATTAAATCAAAACAAATTGAGAAAAAATGAGGATTCAATGTGCAAATAAACCATTAGTATAATACACACGGATCCTTTTTCTCGAATCGGGTCGGATCATCGGATCAATGCCAATACGGCACCGTTTTGGAGCCACTGAGTCCGGCCTCAAACGGTGTCGTTTTATATATTGGATAAAAGCTACCGAAAACCCTAAACACACATTAACTTCATTTACAACAGCCTTTAGAAAAAAAAGAAAAATCATCCGCCGCATATTGTTCATCCCCAAACTCTCGCTCAACTCCGATCGCAACGGAGCAAACGATGATTCGGTTAACAGGTAAACCACTCTCCTCTTAGCCTTTTCTTCCTTTTATTTTTGTTTGGTGTATAAAAGAAACAAAGAATCCAAGAAATCAAAAAGAAAAGAGAAAAAAACGACGGAGAAAATCACCTTCCAAAAAAACTTTTTGCTTCTCTTTTTTGTTTGTATTCAATATGCGTAAAAAAAGAAAGCCCCATTTACAGAAACAAATCCGATTTTTATAGATGAATATAGAATGAAAATTACAAAAAATATTTTCCTATTCCTTATTCTTTTTTTTTTTTTGCTTCTATTTTCTGTTGGTGTTGGTTGTTGCAGGTAAAGCCTGGAGAAGGCGCGTGTGGACTTGGCGCGGAGGAGCAACACGCGTGGGGATCTGGTTCGGCTGCAGCGTAAGGGAAAAAAGCTGCTAGGGCTGAGGCACAAGTGTTTTCCAGAAACCCCTAGGGGTTTCTGGAATTCGGACCGTTTTGATTTGGGCTTAACTGGGTTCATGGTTTGGGTCTGGTATTTGGGCTAAATAGGCTAGTGTAATTTAGACTAAATTAGGTTTGGCTTTAATTGTTGGGCCATACGGGTTTGCTGTAGGTATTTGGGATTTATAATACTAGACACTATTGTTTTTGGACTATTATTTTATTTTATTTGGTTTTTATTTTTTTGATTATTTAATCTGCATAGGCCCAGGCTAAAATTGGGTAGTACAATATATATATATATATATATATATATATGAAATACATGGAACTTGACTCTTGATGAGCTCATCCTTATTCTTGATATTTACATGAAATAAATAACTAACATGTTTGGTGAGATTATGTGTTTAGGCATTTGGCCAAGTTGTTTGGAATGTGTTTGTATCCTTATTCTCAATTACCCAATGCATCAGCTTTTGGTTCCTTATCTATTTGAACTCATGTTTTTACTTACATCAAAGTATACGACTCACTCATACATGGTCCATCATCCACTCAAGCTTAATGTATGCCACACTATGAACCTCACAAATGAATAAATCCACAAATAGTTTTAGGATCTATTCTTCTTGGGTCTTATCTGATGTACTGGCATTCCAGTCAATCACATCTATGTTTCTATCTTTTGGGAGTCATCCGCTCCGATGCTCAAGACAAAACATCTCCCCAATTGGACTTGATAGATGACATATTAATTTTCAATCAGTTTGGTCATTTTCGATTAGACTAATGACATATTTAGGATCATCTACTAATATAAGTTGTCTTTCCGTATTACGATCTGACCATGTAATACCACTTAGTATTGATTAAATATTAGATAACAAATGAGCTAATATTTACTTCCATTTTGCTTTGCATGCAAAAACCATTGAGGACAATATAGAAATGATATTAATGTAATTCAGGAATAATTTTATTAAATTAATCTGTTTGAAAAAATACAAGTTTACAAACGAATACACTACACTTAGGGCATTGGATCCAACAAGATTTGGATAATTATTTGAGATAAAATTGTATGCAATGTTAAATGCTCCATGATGTTGATTTTGCTAAATTGATAGAAATACCTAGTTTGCATGAATTTTTCACTAAGTACTCTTTCTTATTATTTTGTGTTCAAAAAAAATTGAAAATTTTGAAAAAATCGAAAAAATTGTGATTCAATAAATAC
Source organism: Gossypium raimondii (assembly GCF_025698545.1). Taxonomy (NCBI): domain Eukaryota; kingdom Viridiplantae; phylum Streptophyta; class Magnoliopsida; order Malvales; family Malvaceae; genus Gossypium; species Gossypium raimondii. The sequence continues at coordinate 20,327,360 of NC_068565.1, forward strand.
TTCGCTATTTGTTTAGATTATGAGTAAATTCTTAGAATTATGATCAGTTGAGTAATCAAAATTTGGTGCTTGAGTTGTTATTTGTCTTCGCATCAAAAGATTGAGTGACGTTCTAAGCTATTCACTTATTCCGCTAATCTTGACAATTATGAGTACAGCTAATAGCCATCTAAAGATGTGGCAGATTGAATAACTAGGGTGGGATGCTTGGGTTGTTATACTTCTCCGCATAAAAAGATCTCGTGACACTCTAGATAAGCCTTGCATTAGAAAAAAATGAACACAAGGAAATTGGACAAAGGGTTGTTTATGGTGGTGAATTTTGGTTAATTTCAGTGTCTTGACAATTTAGCATAAATAAATCTTAAGGATCCCTAATTCTGAAATGATTTAATAGTTGTGCACTTAATTGAATTATGAATCGATGTATTTCCTTTGAGAAGATAGTTATAGGATTAGAATTGCTACTAACGTTTATTTGCTTGATTGGATTAGGGATTGTGATAATTGAAGGCAAACATTGGCTAAGTGGGAAAGGGGGAGGAATTTGATAATGTGCTTAACTAACGTATTTTTACTATTTATTTTATTTAATTTTGGATATGAGTTTTACTAATTTTGAGAGAATAAGTTAAAAGTGAATTACATAGAAACATTTTACATGAAAGCTAGAGTGATGCATAAGACTTGTGGATTTTTAGAAATATTTTGTTTTAATAATTGTTTTCTTATTATTCTATTTTAAAATACATCTTTTAAGAGATTTATGAGGACTAGATTTATTTTAAGGAGCAAGTATTATTATTATTATTATTATTATTATTATTATTATTATTATTATTATTATTATTATTATTATTATTATTATCATTCTTTGCACTCTTTTCTTTGTGTTCTTCAAATTACGGGTAGCTAAATTTGATTCTAGCTTTAGATTGAGAATTAATCTGGTATTTGAACTATGAGAATTCGAAATCCCACTTATTAATTTTTCGATTCAGGAGATAGATTCTATCATCTTGCAATGTCGTTTTAGTATTAAAATTGAGAAAATCCCCTTGGTTTAGTGTTGTAGGACATAGTTGGTAAATTGGTATGATTCATAATTGTCATATTTGGTTCACCAAATAACAAATTGATTTGACCAATTGAGTGAGTAGTTGGATCTGTCAAGAGAGTTAACGATCAAGTTTAAATGATCACGCAGTTGAGGCAGTTAATTTGAGCCGAGTTTTTCTAGTTCGCAAGGCTACCAAGAAATTAAAGCGTGGAAGCTGATTTCAAGGTTATTCGCTTGGTAAGGGTTAGTTGTCGGATTGTTCCCGGAGTTAATTTACATACGAAATGGCTAGAGTTTGAGGTTATTCATTGATCACTATAACTAACTTATTGATTGGAGGATAAAATACATTGCTCGGAATCAGCTTGATGCCGGAGTCAAAATCTTGCCTGAAGAAGAAGCTTTCAAATTATTGGTTTGTTCAAATCTATTTTTGTTTGCATATTTTTATTGTGATTCTATTTTTATTTAATTTTATTTATTTATTTTATATTCAAATTTAATCCCTTCTTTAATTTCGCAGATTAGTATAATTCTTGGTTGTAAAATATAATAAAATTGATCAACTCGGTCTTTGTGAGATTGACCCTACTCCCAATATTGCAAATTTAATTTTCAATTTTAAACATAAAAATTTTATTTTGGTGGATTCCACACCCATCACCTATTTTTTTACTAAATAATACATATTTAAATTCCATTAATTAACTTTGGTTGGATTTATAAACAAAATGATTAAGAATGAAAAAAAACTATTATATAAAGTGTATATGATTTTATTTAGATATTTAATATTTTAAAATAATTTAACCCATAAATTGGTACTTAAACTATACTCTTTCTTTCTTTCTTTTTTCTTCTTGGTACCTAAATTTTTTTTTTCATAAGTGGTACTTAAACTATTTTTTTCCAAAGTTGGTACCTTTGTCAGTCAAACGTTAGTCGAACCATTAAGTTTATTTGGGAAAAAGGCTTAACCAACAAATTGGCATCTAAACTATGCATTTTTTTTTAATTTGGTACCTAAATATTTTTCTGGTCATAAGTGGTACCTAAACTGTTATTTTTCCCAAGTTGATACCTCTTTTAGTTCAATTGTTAGTTAAACCTTTAAGTATACTTTTTTTTGTAAAAATAACCAATTAAAATTGACATGTGGCAAAAAAGATAAGAACTATTATATATTTTTTCTTTTTCTTTTTCTTTCTTGAAAACTAACCAATAATCTAACCAATCCGTCCACCAGTTCCTGGTTTGATCAGTTACTCTGGTTCGATCAAATAAATTATTAAAAAATTAATAAAATAAAAATATTTTAAAACTAAAGAAAATCAGTTCAACTGGTTTTTTGTAGCTTGGTATAATCTATTTGTATTGGTTTGCGGGTCAATCGATTCAATTCTTATCTTTGAACTAGTACCCTAATTGATTCTTGATCTAGTCGGCTTGACCGGCCGGTTCGATTCTAAAAAAATTAGTTTGATTGATGAAATAACCTTTTCGATCTCATCAAGTCAAGCAAATAGGTGGTGAAGTTTGAAAACAAAAATAATTGCTAATATCTCGACCTCAGAAGGTCAAAATTTGAGCATTGTTGATATTGCCCGACATTAAAGAAAAAGCAAAAAGAGAGAAAAAAATAATTTTTTAAATTCGAATGACGTAGCAGTTTAGTATTGATTAGAAAGTTATGAATTCATAATTTTGCAAATCACCTCCAATAAAATTGAATTGAAAGTATTTCTACACTATCATCCACACTTTTTATGCTACCAAAACGAGCATTTTCATAAAAAAGAAAATTTCTTCTTTCACCATCTCTTTTAAGAGTAAAATTAATTAAAATTGGACTTGAATGCACTATTTCAATATAAATATATAAATTTTAATATAAAATTTCCATACTAAAATATTTTAAAGTTATTCAAGATTCGATTCCATTCCTTTCTTGCATTGCTTCCAACTTTTTCGTCTACTACCTATTCACATGTTTATTTTCTATGATTGGCAATGATTCAAAATTTTCAATACAATTACTTAATTGTAAAATCTATATTTATTTATATATATAAATATAAATATAAAAATTATAATTTAATAACAAATACGCCTTTCATAATTAAATCAAATAGAAATATTTGAAGTACAATCAACAATAAGAATAATTTAAAAATTGTAATCAAAACAATTAAATATAACTAGAATAAAAGTTAATCAAATAACAATTTAATAAAATATCTCATACCATTTTATGACAAATAACCAATATAATTATTTGCAAAATAAATGTATATTATAATACAAAAATATAAAATTTAAGAAACAAATAAATGAAGCAAATTTGTAAAAAAAATTAGAAGATGATAAAAACCATTTTTTTTATTTCTCAAAGTATTTGCCTGAGTAAATCCAATAATTAATCTTCCGCATTCTGTAAACCCAGTAAAAGGGTAGATGCTAGCCACAAGTTTTTAAAGCTGCTCTATACCTAGGACGAGGATCAAACTCTCAACTACTAGTTAAGATAAGAGAGACCTTTGCCATCTCACCTAACTCTTATGGTTATAAAACCATTTTAAATATTCTTATCAACCTCTAATCAAGAAAATATATTACCAAAAGATAAATCATAAAAAAACTATCGATTCACATCAATATTATCAAAAGATTATTATTATTTTTAAAATATTGAAACCATATTAAAAAAATGTCTCGTAAATAATGTTTAGCAATTATTTACGAGACATTTTAATATAATAATAAATATTTTATTATTATAAAATGGATGTTTATTATAATAAGAAATTTGATGTAATTTAACATTTTAATGTTGATTGAGAATAGAATTTTATATCATTTATATTTAAAAGAATCATAATAAATAAAATACATATTTATCTCTTTTTTTTCTTATTCTTTTTAAGTTGTCATGAAACTTTAATCACTTCTATTTTAAGTTGTTAAAAGGATAGAGAAGATCACAAATAAAGCAAAAAAGTTCCGAGGAGAGTGAAACTTACAACCCTGTGGGATTTTATGTTTTGCGCGTGAATCAAAAAAACAAAATAAGATATGGGTGAAAAGGACTCAAACCCACAACCATGAGGCCCATCTTCCCCAACTAAACAAAGATTTCTATTATCATGCACCATTACATTTCTATAAATGTTGCATGAAAATTTCATTAACTTTATTTAAAAATATATATATTTATTGAATTTTCCTTATATTTCTCTTTGAAAAAATATTATTTTAGTGTTTCATTTTTAATTAAGATTCTTTTTATTATTGAGTTATAATACATGTATACAGTATGTGTGCTTAAAGATTTAGTTACATAGTTCTTGGAGATCTTTAAAGACTTGATATTTAACTAAACTTGTATGTGAAGAGTTGAAAGCAAAATTTTGGTTATGATTGTGTAGGGTTGACTTAAATTGTGGAATAATTTTATTTTATTTTTAAAAAGGTATGGCCAATTATAATTTTACTTAAAATTGGTTATGATTGAAAGATTTTAAAACTATAAGTGAGTATAACTTTGCGTATTTAGGATATTTTCTCTATTACAATCATACAGGAGAATATTATTGATGATGACTTGCTAGAAAATCTTTTCAAGTTTCATGTTTCGAATGTACTCCTACAATAACAATCCGTGAAAAAGATTTTTAAAAAATATTTTGAGTTAATACATGTTTACTTGTGGTTGAACAAAATAATGGTTATTAATGAAAGATCTCATTCTACTGGATCTACTCCATTCTCTAAAACGAATGCAACAATACATAATAAATTCAAAAGACATAATTGTGGACATGGTAAATGACTCCATAATAATCGTCAAAGGGATCATCCTAATAATTCTTCTCAATACTAGAAGTGGAAAAATGAAGAGAATGCAGAGAAAAACAATAAGATTGGTGTTGAATCAAATTTGACATACCTAATTGATAACCATGACAAATCTAGATATTAAAAGAATATTGACGTTATCTTTATGATGCTGATCATTTTAAATGCTAACATGTCAATTTGTAGAGTTTCTATAATCCATATTGAGGAATTAGTTGCTATAATTTATAATTATTGCTATTGATTACTAAACTGTAAGTCCATGGTTTGATTTTATTGTATTGAAGCTAATGTTCTATATTTGGTTGCTTCAAAGATGACATTTAAGATTTTTTTTTTTTGCTTGCCATTTATAACGACTGTAACACCCCTAACCCATATCTGTCGCCGGAACAAGGTTACGGAGCATTACCGGAATATACAGATCCAATACAAACATTTCTTATTATTTAACATTCATAACAAAAATGATTCATAAAGTCCCTTATATGAGCCATCGAGTCCCAAAACATACATTAGAATCAAGTCGGGACTAAACCGGGTACTCAGAGAATTTTTCGCAAAATCTCAAAATTTTTCCAAGGTGCAGGGGGCACACGCCCATGTGAACAGGCCGTGTGGATCACACGGCCAAGAGACACACCCATGTCTCAAGCAGTGTAGGCATTCAAAGTACGTACACGGCCATGTCCCAGCCCGTGTAACTCTCTAACTTAGGTCATACGGCCAAGTCACACACCCGTGTGCCAGGCCGTGTGAACATAATAATTTTCATTAAATAGGTGCAGGGGTCACACGGCCAAGCCACACGCCTGTGTGACAGGCTGTGTGATCAATTTTGAGCATTCTGTTTTGAAATTTTTAAGATGCAGGGGACACACGGCCAAACCACACACCCATGTGCTAGGCCGTGTGTCACACACGACTAAGACACACGCCTGTGTCTCTGCCCGTGTGGACGAAATAAGGTCATTTCCAAGCCATATTTCTTACCCAATTTTGACATCAACCTATCACTACAAATTGCACATTTACATACCATATCAAAGCACTCAAAACATGCTAAAATCATGTCTTAAACATGACATATTGCCACATACAACCAATGTGCTCTTAAGCACTTCAAGTGACAATTTATCATTATATCATTCTATTACTCATATTTACCTAGGTTCCAAATGCATATATGCATAATCAACTCATTTTTTAAACATGATAAATCTACTTATATATATACATCAAAACATATTCCTCACAAGCCATTCCATTGGCTATTTACAACCAAAACATTTATATGCCAACACTGGCCAAGTTAGCCTATACATGCTATTACAACCAAAATTAGTTTTATATTTGTACCGAAATGGGCCGATTGATAGTGTGAGATATCTCCACCACGCTTCCAACCCAACGAGCTTTCAATTTACTATAAAATAGAGGAAATAAAACAAAGTAAGCATTTAATGCTTAGTAAGTTCGTATAACGAGAAATTAACTTACCATTCATTTTCATTAAAATAAACATACAAAAATGCATCCAAAGAAATTTGGAAATTAACCTAATCACATAAAACCTCCTCAAACATGTTAGTCATGTACTTCATGTAAATATCAAGAATCAAGTATGAGCTCATCATGTAATAATTTCCATGTATTTTCAGGTAGACACATATAATATTTTATCTAGAACTTATCTTAACTTATATTGAAACTTTGCCTATTGAACCATATGAAATATCGATGGACATACAGGTAGTACACACGAAATGTACAAATCTGAGATCCGTCAATCATATTCAGGAATGCTCTTACGAGCACATAAACGGGAAGCTCTCTTTCGAGTCATATAATAGGAAGCTCTTGTGAGCCATATAGCGGGAAGCTTATCCGGACTGTATAACAGGAAGCTGATAAGAGCCATAGTCAGAAAGCTCATGCGAGCCAATAACAGGTAGCTCCGAAGAGCCACTAATCGGGAAGCTCCGGATAGCCATATATCAGAAAGTTTAAGCGAGCCATATCAGGAAGCTCTGGAGAGCCATTAATCAGGAAGCTCACAAAGAGCCTTTAATCGGGAAGCTCATGAAGAGCCATATATCAGGACGCTCATAAAAGTTGCGGTGTGTCCACAACATATGCAGGATCACAACCGATCGGGATGCTCCGAACAGCCATTAAAGGGAAGCTCCCAGGAACCATATAATGGGAAGCTTGAGAGGGCTAATAACAAGACGCTCTTTCAAGCTGTGGTGTGTCCACAAGATATGTAGGATCACAACCAATTCGGGAACCCTATATCCATCGAATCTCATTTATCCAAACGAAACTTATTATTTATTGGGCATTATCGGATATGTGATCAATTTCATACATATGAAATCTATACAATTCACATATACAACATTAAATTCAAACATATAAATATACACAATTTAGTTACACGAACTTACTTTGACAAGTGTTTGTTGATTTGTTGTTTACTAATCTGACATTTTCTTTTTTCCTCGATCTAATTCTATATTTTATCTATTCGAATCCATACGAGTAAATTTAACTCAATTTAATACAATTCATATTCAATTCAATTCACATATTAGGAAAAATTACCATTTTACCCCTATACTTTTAATTAATTCTGATTTCGTCCTTAGGCTCGGAAAATGAAATTCATGCAATTTAATCCTTATTCCAAGCCTAACCGATTTTTACATATAACATTAGCAGTCCATGTATTCCACAAAATTCAAAATTTTTCCATGAATTTTACAAATTTTCAGCTTAGTCCTTAAATCATAATTTTCATCAAAATTCATTTTACAAAAGTTGTTTAACTAACAACAACCTTTCATTTTCTACCATAAAACTTCATAATTCATGCATACTCATCCATGACAAAACTTTAATACCTTAATAAATTTGCAAATGAATCCTCGAGATAACTAGATTAAGTTATTATGATCTAAGAAATATAAAATTACTAAAAATGGGACAAAAAACATACATAATTAAACAAAATAAGTTGGATTGAGCTTAGGTTTCCATGGCTAGGGTTTCCATGTTTTAATTTTGGGAAAGATGATGTAAATGATGATATTTTGTTATTTAATTAAAATATCATCTTTTATTATTTCATCTTTCCAATTTAGTCCTTTTCTTTTCTTAAATTTCCATGGATGAATTATCATACTTATCTACTAACTCCTCTTAATGATTTATTTTTCATATAAGGACCTCTAATTTTGAATTAAATAGTTATTAGATACTTATAGCTATTAGAACTCAACTTTTGCATTTCATGCAATTTGGTCCTTTTATCAATTAAACATGTAATCGGTAAAATCTTCTTAACGAAATTTTCATACGACATTTCTATCATAATGCAGACCATGTAATAATATTTAAATAATTTTTCTTAGGAATCAGATTTGTGGTCCCGAAACCACTATTTCGATTTTATTGAAAACGAGCTGTTACAATGACCTCCAAACTTATTATTTTGGTGTTTTCTTTGATATAATGCTAGCATGTCTATTTACATAGTATTGTGTTCTATTTGTTAGATTCTACTTTAGACCATCTGATTGCTATGAAGTACATAAAATATGTTATCGAAATTGATTGGATGAATTTTCTAAATGTAAAATTACCTACATTTCCTCTAGTTTATACTCTGTACAATAGTATGGTTGAATCACATGTATAGTAAACCAAAAGTTTACTAGTCCAAATATATTAATTAGTTGGCATGATCGATTAGAATATTTATTAAAGAACATGAAGATTCTTCATTCTAAATATTTCTTAAGTGTTGTTTGTTCTCAAAGAAAATGATTTATTAGAACCTCACTAGCAATAGTTAATATTGATTCTCTTCCATTTCGAAATGAATATGAGTCCATTTATCCAACAAGTGGATGTTTTAATATGATTTTGTTGAACCAAGCTTTACTTGACAAGTAATTTTGATATAACAAATATTATGTTTTGAATAAAATCATTTTAAACACAACTTGGTAAGAATTTCATTTCAAATGATATCTAAAAGAAAAGTTATTGAACTCATAACTAGAAAATACTTTTTGAATCCAAGTTAGACAAACAAACTTTCAAACATTTTTCAAATATGTTCAAATTGTTACAGCCAAAAAGTATTGATCCAGTATCGATACTTTTTGTCAAGTATCGATAAATTTAAATGAGTATCAATATATTCACAAATTTATCGATACATTTTTCAGGTATCAATACGAAAATGGTATTCTTTTTTCCAAAATGTTTACCAAGTATCGATCTTGGTATCAATTCCTCTTTTTGGGTATCAATAAATTTCTTCAAGTATCGATAATGGTATACTTTTATCGATACATTTTTCAATATCGATTTGAAATTCACATTCTGACTTCCAAAGGTTTTATCAAGTATCAATACAGTATCGATACCTCATATTTGGTATTAATAGAATTTCCTGGGTATTGATAGTATTGTTTCCAACGGTCACTAAATTAGGCATTAAATACTATTGGTATTAATACTCGTAGAAAAGGTATCGACACCTGTTGTTATATGTGACATTAATGCACTGATATTTTTATCCCCAATGACTCTATTCAATATCCTAACAACCATAACGGTTGAAAATCAATTAGAAGGTATAAATACCAGCTTCTAAAGGTCCTACAATAATAAGAGAGATTATCAAAACAAAAATTTCATTCAATCAACCTTTGTGCTTAAAGTTCTTATACTTTTCTTGTATACACTTGTGAACTTCCATTGTTTTTCTATCAATTCAAGAGTTTTTCTTTGTAATTTTGCTAAGGGTTATTTCTTTGTTTGCTTATTTGTTTCTCTTTGAGAGGGTTTGAGTCTTAAGAATTGTGTAGAAATCTTAAGGGAGTTGTAAGGTTAAACATTGTCCTCAAAGGTTGATCAAACGAGTGAATTTGGGAAAATCCTTAGTTATAGAAAGCTAAGATAGTGGAGTAGGCAATTGGGGTTGAACAATTTTACATGGTTGTGTTCAATTCTCTTATCATTTCGATCAAGCTTCCACAAATTTTTATAAGTCAATTCACCCCCTCTTGGCAATTTTGGATTGATTTATCAAGCTAATAGATTTTAGTAGATGCATCTACAAGATAATTATCAACTCGCAATTAGTTAGGATTTTGTACCCTTAGTACAACTTGTAATTTTTTGAACAATTTGTTTAAATAAAATTTCATATTTTATATTAAAAAATTTATATGTTAGTCATCAATGGTTTTTGCATGAAAAACAAAATGAATAAGTAAATATTAACTTATTGATTACCTAAGATTTAACTAATATTAAATTGCATAATAGAGATGGATTATAGTGCGAGAGGACAACTTATATTAGTAGGTAGTCTAAATCGTTCATAGTTCGAGGAATAAAAATAAACAATTGATTCGAGTGACTATTATGTTGTCTGTTAAGTCCAATCGAGAAAATACATTGTCTTGGGTATTGGAGCCGATGACTCCTAGAAAATAGAAACATAGGTGTGACTGTTTAGATTGATGATACATTGAGAAGGATACAAGTTTGTTTATCTTGGATTTATTTATGGTTTTTTTACTTGTGACATTCATGATGTGACTTACCTCAGTCCTTAGTAAGTGGCTAACCATATGTACCTAACTTGTAAACTTCGATATATTGAAAGCTTGTGTTCCATTGGTCTTAGAACTAAAAGCTGGTATGTGACTTATGTATGACTTGATTTCACTTACAATACTGGAATTCGTAACTTGATTAAATAGTAAATAGTATATTCTCATTAGAATTGCATGAATTATGGAAAATAAATGTTGCCACAAGTCATTCATCAAAGACGAATGATTGTTGTTACTATTTGTTAGTAATAATTTTTTTTCATTATGGAAGATGCATTGATGACCATAAGATAAAATATGATCATATTGAGTGAAATGATTTAACCCAAAATGATTAATGATATCCTGTGAGAGTAACACTAAAGACAAGGTCGTTGGATAAAATATAAATCTAAGTTGTTTTCGTAATGGTATATAATGAGGAGACTAATCATGGTACTTTTAGTGCATTGACTCCATAACTAAATAATCTTGTAATTAATAGATGAAAAGTAGGAACTAAATTACAAATTATATAAGTTCTAATTATACATGTCCAATCGACCCCTATGTTAGCTCAAAACAACTTTGTATGGATTGCAAACTAGAACCGTTATAATAAATGAACAAGACGATGAATGAGAAATAAAATCCATGAATTACTATTCGCAGTAAATACATTTTCTTGGAAGAAACAAAAGGTGGCTTAGGAATTAATTTAATTTCTTTGGGTTGCTATTTAACTTAATGTAATTGAATAATTGAGTCCAAAAGTGAACATTAAATTAATTAGTCATCGCAATTTTTTGAATATGACAATTAAATTTATTTTCTTATAGATTCTAATACAATAAAATTGCCATGACTTTAATGGAATTACAATTAGAATGAGAAAATAATTTTATTGAATTCATTCATTCATTATAATTACATAAACAAATAATATCTTGGTAATAGAAAATTGAATATTAGGTTGGATAAATTATATGAGTTTGTTTTAAATTATATGAGTTTGTTTTAAATAATATCATTGTGTGTGTGTGTTGCACCACATGGAGTTCTAGTAGGACTTAGGGTTTTTTTAAATATATATTTTTATTTCTATTCTAGTAGAACTCTTATGATTTTTCCTTGGATTATGGGTACTAAAAATATTCAACACAAATATATTTTTTCTTTCTATTCTATTTTTTTGTGAGCATTCAATATATAGATTTGTGAGATTATAGTTGCAACTTCTTTTGTAATTACAATTCAGATTTATGGCTAAGAATTTTCAGTTTTTGCTACCATAGAAAAATTTACTTTCCCTACTAGAAAAATTAAGTTTTTCATTTTGTGTCCGGCTTTTGATAAGAACATAGTCTACTAACATATGATAGTTCAAGAATAGCAGAGAATATCATTCGGTCGAAAGTCAAAAGGGTTTAGTCACTAAATCCAAAATTCGATAGGATTCCCTAACTTGAAAATAAATGTACTAAGTTTGATGAGATTTATTATTGTTATTATTATTTTGAGCAAATTGGAGATTGTTGTAACATTATGATTTAATTTTTCCCAAGGAAGACGGAATTAAAAGGTAATGATAGAAAATAAAACTTCCTTTCAAGTTAATTGTGAGATTAAAAATAATTAAGTATTAAAATGTGATTAGTAGAATGTGTTAGAATAAATGATAATAAGTATATTGAGGATATGCCAACCCTCGATAAATGAGTTGAAATTCGTTCAACAAATTGAACAAAAAACGAAATTGAACTTGATTTCTTCGTAAGCGTTCCACCGACAGAGACCGCTCAAAGTACAACTCCAGAATATACGTGGCACTCTGTCCCGCAATACCTTTAAAATCAAATACGAACAACAAGGTGACGTCGTATTTTCCTAATTAAATTAATCGCATCATCACAATTAAATATGAAAGTTTTCAAAATGCATAATATTATATATTATAAGAAAATAACAAAAACAACTACTTCACCCTTATAAAACATTATGAGCACGTTTGGTTCGCTGTAATGGAATAGAGGCGTAATAGTATTCTTGTATTTGGTTGAATGGAATGATGTTGTAATAACATAAGGAAAAAAATTAAAATGACTAGAATACCCTTAGCAGAATTTTTTTAGGTAGATGATTATTGTTATTTTATTAAATTTTAATAAGATTATTAATATAAATAATAAATTATTGTTAAATATAATTTAATAAAAATATATAATTTAATAAAATTTTTAGTATTAAATATTCTTATATGAATTTACTAAAATCATAATATATAATACTACAAAAATAATTTAAAATAATTATTATTAAATATAATTTAATAAAATATATAATTTGATAAAATTCTTAGTATTAAACATTCTTATATGAATTTACTAAAATCATAATATATAATACTATAAAATATAATTTAAAATAATTATTATTAAACATAATTTATAATCTACTTTATTATTTTTAAACTGCAATACATATCTCGTGTATCATTGTATTAAAATTATCTTTGCAACTTAAAATTCATTTCTTTATATGGATATCTGTTTCATTAATTTTATAAACAATTTATATTAATTACTTTAAAAATATTTAAAATTTATATCTCGTGTATCATTGTATTAAATTATTTAAATCTCATGTAACTTAACTATCTTTTACTTTGCACTATCATCTCTAAGAAGAACATTTTAACATTTAACCGTATTTTTGACAACAATGTTACAAATTTAACATTAACAAACCACATTTTCTTTAAACAATTTTTAAAAGCACTTTCAATCATAATAACATTGAATATAGTCCTTAAGCTCGATTTGAACTCAACTTGAGACACCCAAAACTTCATTTAAATTTCTTAAAATGCTAAAATATTAAAAAAAATTCACTATACAAGTAATTTATCCAGCATTTTAGTTAATTTTAATTAGGATTATTATTTGGTACCACAACTAAAATTTTAAAATCAACATGTGTCTCATTATTTATTTTATTTTTAAATGAAAATTAAGAATAAAGTGATAGTTTCTCAACTTCAATGTGGATTTGAAAATTTTTACCACTAATATATTGAATAATTGTTTTTTTAATCAAGTTGTTTACTTGATTATATCTAATGATCCAATTTTTATTCTATAGGCTTAGACTGCCTCATTAGACAGTCCCACTTGACAAAGGTATCAAAAAACCTATGTCATACAATTGTGACAAAAATGGATATGTCAAATACTTTTTTAAGGTTTTCCATGTCCTTGGAGAGTCAAATACAATTCTATATCACAGTATTCTAGGCAAATACAATTCTCCTTTTGATGAGCTGAAATGTTTCAGTCTCCTTTTGATGAGCTGAACTATCAATCACAATGATTTGTAACAAAAGCACATGAAATTGAATGTTAGCAACAAAATTTCCGAGATCCATTTTCCACACACCAATGAAGTCAATGGTTACTCTATGTTCATAGAATCAAGCTGTACAACCCAGTACTTAACAGTAGTCCTTGGTTACAGAACAACTATTAACATTCAAGATTGAGAAAGAACACTTCAAATCAACCAAACTATTTAAATATTCTTAATGATAAAATGCAGTGCCCCGACTAAGCCTTTTGTCAAATGATATTAACTTGCTGCCAAGACATAGCTAAATCTAATTGACCTTAAAAGAAGCAATGCAGCTTGTGATGGAACAAGCAAAAAAATTGTTATTAATACCTAAATTAGACGTTTACCAGCTAATGCCTGAGTAGTGATCCTCTCCTCAAGTAATGCCTGCATATAGACATTGGTCCAAATTTAGAAAATCATACAAGATAGAGAAAAGAGATATTATGAGGGAGTAGGCGAAATACAATCCTAGTTAAAGAAAGCCACTTTCATACTATCAGGAATAACTCTACACTAACCTGATTACATCTTTTTGAAAACGAAAGAAGTGGCAGTATCTTAGGTTTGTCTAATGGCCTAATATAACAGAAGCAGTCCCATCTGTTTATAAATTCACATTTAGAATAGCCTATCCACCAAATGAAAATTCTTATTAATCTCCACAGTTCACTAAATAAACCATCTTCACTCTTGAGAATTCAAAATACTTAACAAGGACTTTCGTCTCTGTAATAATAAAGTTTCTAACAGTATAGGATCTATCAGAAAAGAAAGATTACAATGGGAAGCAGAACCATCACCAACATTGGATCTTTGCTAAATGTGAATATGAATAGGTGTCTCCTCCATTTGCTCAAATTTTAGCAATTTGAGACAGATTTATTTACTAAAACAAATTTAACTCACCTACAAGCTTCATGTGCTTTACTAGTTAAAGCTGGAGGCATAAAAGTAGAATGAGAAAGCACCCATACCTTGTGATCAAATTCAGACATCTTCAGAACTATGGGTATTACTAGTTACAGGTACCATTACTTAATAAAAATTAAGTTCAATTAATTGCTTAAATTTATAGCCCCTGAAATAAGAAGAATATAGAAGGCTTGTATGTGAATACATGGCAATATTACAGCACAGGAAATGAAAAAGGTTTGGCTCTTCAACAAAAGCAACATGTACAACTCACAGGATTTAAGTGGATCATTGTACATCTTACGATATGCTGGTTTTGATACCCTATCTTGATACGTGCAACAAATGGACACTTAAATATAAACAAATGATACCCTATCTTGATACATACAACACATGGACACTTAATATAAACAAATGATTTATAGCTACTTGTGCTTCATCTGGGGGTATTTTTATCATATGCTTGTTCTGTAATCTTACTTTTACCTCATCTTTACATAAGAAATTTGGGGATTCAATAAAATTAAGACATTCAGAGGCTGGAAGGATGTAATCAAGAACAATGGAATTTTGAACAATGGAAGCTCTTCCAATGACATGTCGATTTTGGACAACACTTTACACTTAAACAAAGAGACCGTTGTGAGTAGAGGTCCTCTAAACCGATAGCCGATTGGATCCTTTGCTGTCTGTTCTGAAAAGAGATACTCTAAAGTTACCCCCCATAACTCAGTGTGAAGATGATTGAGTAGCCGTACACTAACAGCTATAGGAGGCTACTATAGGTGGTGGGGGCCAATCCCAAGGGGAAGAAGGGCTGAGACATTATAACTAATGAAACAAAGAAAAACATGGATGATGGAGGATCTAACCACCTTCGGCCCTATTTGTCAAGAATCGATGGATCCTTTGTTGTCTGTTCTAAAAAGAGATACTCTAAAGTTACCCCCCAAAACTCAGTGTGAAGATGATTGAGTAGCCGTACACTAACAGCTATAGGAGGCTACTATGGGTGGTGGGAGCCAATCCCAAGGGGAAGAAGGGCTGAGACATTATAACTAATGAAACAAAGAAAAACATGGATGATGGAGGATCTA
Organism: Gossypium raimondii; assembly: GCF_025698545.1. NCBI lineage: Eukaryota > Viridiplantae > Streptophyta > Magnoliopsida > Malvales > Malvaceae > Gossypium > Gossypium raimondii. The sequence continues at coordinate 20,343,295 of NC_068565.1, forward strand.
ACCACCTTCGGCCCTATTTGTCAAGAATCGACAATGCTGGAAAGATTAGACCATGCACCCTAGGCCTAGCACCATTTCATTTACTTGTCTTTGCCATAACTCCAAAGTATTTGAGCAAGTTACTGTTTGTGTAGAAAAGTGAAAAGAAACTCAAGGGAAGGATGATGTGTTTGATACTAGAAATGGTGATGCATTCATGTTATAGAAGACAAAAGTCAAATCTAACAAGTCCCCTCAACGGTTACAAATCTTGCCAGTTGCCAACAAAAAACAGACCTACAGGGGCCAGCATATTCAATACACAGCATGGTGAAGGATTCACAGTCCCCCTCCACCAATCAGAGCTATCAACACACAGTACCCTTCATTTCAGTTTCTGTTTGTGCAAAACTAAGCATTTTCATTAAAATCAATCAAGAAACCAATGCAATTGGTAAAAGCAAACACTGTTTTTTACAAGTTTCGGACAAAAAGGAATTCAAAACATACCCAGAAAGGATGGAGATCAAGGAAATCTTAAGACCTAATCAAGAACCAAACAAGAAAGTCAAAACAACAGCAATTTGCAAGGTTTGAAGTTAAAGAAACACCCCCACTTACAGCCAACCTTGTCAGAATTTTGAGATCAAAAACAAAATAAGTGAATAATATATATATATATATATATATATATATATATAAAGAAGATGAGGAAGACTGCTCACTTCTCTGATGAAGCTGGTATTTTCGAATCTCTTGAAGCCCTAGTTCCTGCTCGAAAGCGATGAACTTGTGTGGCAGGTCCTCCAATTTTTTTTACAATTACCTTCAGGAACAAAAGAAGGAAGGAAAATGTAAGGGGCGGTTCTGTTTGATGTTGGGAGGGAGAGGGTGGAGGTGCCTTTCGGGTTGGGATGGTAAAACAGGGCAGATGAAATCGGGAGAACCAAAACGGAAGCAAAACTGAGCTTTCCTTCGGTAATAGAAAGCAGCAGATTTTAGGAATAGGGGCATAATGTAATAAGCCCTTAATAGGGCATTACACCCAACCAAAGAATAGGTAGGGCCCACCGAATAGGGCTGTAATGGCATACCCATTACAGCGAACCAAACAACACTTTTAATTTAATACTAAACAATTCACCCTACACCTTAAAAATAAGATATCTTTATTTAATTTTTCTTTAAAATTGAAAATTTATATATCTTTAAATTAGATTAAATAATATATTTTATGATATTTTTAAGTTTAATGAAATAATTAAAAACATAATTTTAAATTTAGATAAAATATAACGAGAACAATTTTAAATATTAAGATAAATATTATTTATATTTATAATAATATTTTTATGTTCATGATAGTTTTATATTTTTTGTTTTCTCACATAAAAGTTTCAAGTAAAATTTTCAAAACTTATCTAACCCTTCTAAATTCTACTTGAGATTTTAAATTTTATTTATTTAAAATTATTAAAAATTAATAATTATCCATAAATAAGCTGTCTACATTAGCTTTGGGTTTTAAATCTTATAAGACATATGGGAGGGTCTAAAATTAAAATAATTACATATGGAGGATCTAAAATTAAAATAATTTTACACATTTCTATAACTATTTATATGAATAATATTTTAACAATCGATCATTATATTTCATGATCTATATGCATGAAAAATTTGATGTCAATTTAAAATTTCTAACCATTTGTTTCATGTAAAAAATTCAATCGTGGAATATATATTAATATATAGAGTATTTTAGATCGATATAATAGTAATATCGAATCGTTTAAAATTTTACATGCATGGCAAGTATAATTATATTGATAAATTTAAAGATTGAATCGTTAAAATATTAATTATATAAATAGTTATGAAAATGTGTAAAACTATTTTAATTTTTATACTATGTAAGTAGATCCTCCCATACACACACGAGATGAACCACCATTCTTCAATAGTTGATCTTGTTAGTTGATTAAAACAAATAGTTAATCTTGTTTGTATTTTTCTCTTTTTAATTCAAAAGTAAAATAAATAAATAATAAAATAACTATTTAATACATCGATGATGAAAATTTTCAACTCACAAAGGTTAAAAACGATTTTACATGTCCTTATTTAATAAATAATAAATAAAAGACACAAAACAATTTTAGTTAAATTTGTAAAATTGAAAAAATTCTATAACTTGTATATCAATCAAATGATAGAAAAGCTATAAAATCAAAATTTACTAAATTTAAATGGAAAAAGAATGTTGTTAAAGGGCAATGTTTATGATTTTGAAACATGAACAACATATACTATCCGGTAGGTAAAATAGGGAAATAAATTTTCTCATTAAAAAGCAGAAATGATTTATATTTTAAAGAAAAATGAAATAACCCATTTTTATAATTTAATTAAAAATTAGAATTAACATAAAATTTAAAAAAGGTGTTAGCAAACATGAATAAAAATAAAGAAAAACCATAAAAAAAATCCAAAATTCCATTGAAGCTCAGGTGACAGCATCTTCTTCACATCGTCCTCTTCTTCTTCTTCTTCTTCTTCTTCATCGAGTTCATAGAAAACAGATCCAACCCTTTTCTCTCTGAACCTTGAAAATCTCCAAAAATGTCATCAACCCAACAGCCATCATCAAAAAAGCAAACCCTTTTCATAGCTTCACTCATAATCCTATGGTACTCCTCAAACATTGGAGTTCTTCTCTTAAACAAATACTTGCTCTCAAACTATGGTTTCAAATTCCCAATCTTTCTAACAATGTGTCACATGTCAGCTTGTGCTTTCCTCAGCTACATCTCCATTGTTTTCATCAAGCTTGTCCCTCTCCAACCAATCAAATCCAGGCCTCAGTTCCTAAAGATTGCTACTTTAAGTGTTGTCTTTTGTTGTTCAGTTGTTGGGGGTAACATCTCTTTGAGGTACCTCCCTGTTTCCTTTAACCAGGCTGTTGGTGCCACTACACCATTTTTCACTGCCTTGTTTGCTTACTTGATGACTTTCAAGAGAGAAGCTTGGGTTACTTATGCTGCTTTAGTCCCTGTTGTTACTGGGGTTGTCATTGCCAGTGGGGTATGTTCCTTTCTTTCAATTTTCCAGCTCTTTTGGATCTTATGATGATGCTTGGTTTGATATTCATTACACAAATTTGTTTTTGATGTATATGTGGTGACCAAGATGATAGATCTGAGATTATATTGATGTTATTTGTGAATGATAGTTAGTTGTAAATGTATGCTTTGATCTTTCAATATTGTATAAACAGTGAATCTTTATTTTTCTCAAGTATAGACATCCATTTATGAGGACCTGGTCTTTAAGGATTCTCTAAATCTAATCATATTCGTGTCGACATGTATCCATATCCGATAGGCACATCCGACAAGAGTAACATTAGTCAATTTATTCGAAAAAATGTCTTTCTTTTTCACTAATTAATCTATATTATGCTTAAATAAGTAATTAGTTTCAGTAATTGAAACAATAAAACTAGCAAATATTTGTATCATTTACAGATGTTGTCTTATGGTTATTTTACTTGGACTCGAGTGGGAGTGTCGAGTATGTATTTGACTTGTATGTGTTCATATTTCTATGTATTTTGGGGGTGCCGGACATGGGTACTTAAAGAAAGAAATAGTGTCGAAGAACGTAGTTTTTTTATTTAAGAAATATTGCAGGACTGCTCTTTTACTGTAAGTCTTAGTAAAATCTTATATCGTGAAGTTAGATCGGTATCTATACGGTACCAAAGTATATATACAACAGATATTGACTGCATTGTGATTAGCCATATCTCGGAGCATATCCTGAGATGCATAGCTTATATAAGCAAAATTAGCTCGAGAGTCTTAAAATTCTAGAAGAGGAAACAAAACAAACTGGCTCAAGATCTCCGATCTGTTCATTGGTAATGCCTTCTTTGATGTATAAGTTGACCTTTGATCCAGCAGATCCTATTGTTGAAACGTTATTTTAGCTGTGTATATATGTATAGCAGTTTTTTTGAGGCATTTATGATTTGTTATTAACTAGGAAAGATACAAAGAGCTCTAAGTAACATTCTGTAGTTCTAGGCTTTCTTTCGTTACAAGCTCATTTGGTTAAATCATTAACGAACTTCTAACCTTTGAATTTGATTATGGGTTGCAGGGCGAACCGGGTTTTCACTGGTTCGGATTCATTATGTGCATAAGTGCAACTGCTGCAAGGGCCTTCAAATCTGTTCTTCAGGGCATTCTGCTTTCTTCAGAAGGGTATAACACTTCTGTTTCTATTTGTTTATCATCTGCAATTTGCACATTTCTTTATGTGTTCGGTCTATAGTCGCTGCTATAGAAGTTAGTGCTTTTAGTTATGTTTTTCCTTTTTATTCCCTAATCATGGCGAGTTTCCAGAGTCATATGAGAGGAAGCTGTCACTCTCCTGTTAGTGCTCGGCCTTGTAGTTTAATTTACCATCATTGTCTACTGTTGCCGTCCGCTAAAGAGAATCAATTTTCATGTTATGTCTTTCATGAATTCCTCTCTCGCCCGGCCGCCGGGTCTTTTTTTTTTTTTTCCCCTATAAGCATTTCCTTTTGTCTTTCCCTTGTAACGTAATTGCTTATGCTGTTGTTTTGTTCTTGCAGGGAAACGTTGAACTCGATGAATTTGCTACTCTACATGTCCCCAATTGCAGTTCTAGTTTTAGTGCCTACTGCACTTGTAATGGAGCCAAACGTGTTAGAAGTCATCATATCACTTGGAAGACAACATAGATACATGTGGCTGCTTCTTTTCATTAACTCCACACTCGCATATTCAGCTAACTTATTGAACTTCTTGGTGACTAAACATACAAGTGCATTAACACTCCAGGTTCAATCTCTTCTTCCTTCATCTAGTTTCTTTTGGATATATATATTTCTATGGATTACAGTAGGACATATTGACCTTAAGCACTAAAGAGTGTCTTGAGTCAATTCATCAAGGTATTCTCATTGATGGCACCAGCCGCTTCCTATTGAATGTTTGAATTGCACTAAGTAGAAGCACTAGTATAGCTATAATCTAAAACTTGTATGCAATAAACTCGTCCCGGATGTTTGGGTTAGGTCACGTTACAAAAAAAAGAAAAAGAAAAATAAGAAGACTGTTTTGCAATCATTCGATATGTTGTCTAACTCTTCATTCGGATATATATGGCAACAAGGACATAGCTCTTCAAGGACTCTTCAAAAACGTGGAAAAACCTAGAAATTTTGAACATTCCTTTGTTGAACATACACCCATATCTAACACTTACACTCTAGCCGAGCCCATATATTTTAGGTTAAATAAGAGCTTGATGATATGTAACCCGGGCTAGTCTGGATTACAAAAACCTGGCCAGATTCAATCTTGGCCTAATCTACCATGTTCTTAAGTGGCGCGGGAAGGAATCCTGAGTTGGAAATATACACTTGAAAGTCGAAACCTCACATTCTATATCCTTTAGCACTCTTGTATAATACCTATATAGCCGAAAGCTGAACTAACACTCGTCATGGATTCGACATTTTCTTTTACGTACTTTGTCCATTGTTAGTGTTTTCCGACCGGTTCTTGCATTTCCTTACGGATGGTGATATTGTGATTCAGGTATTAGGCAATGCAAAAGGTGCAGTGGCTGTTGTTATCTCAATACTTTTGTTTAGAAATCCCGTCACAGCTGTTGGCATCGGCGGGTTTACGATGACCGTCCTTGGCGTCGTGGCTTATGGAGAAGCAAAGCGGAGGTTTAGATAAATGATTGGATGGTGTTTGGGTAAAGAAGATAGTGAAGTTAATAGGTAGAATTTAGGTACATTGGTGTATTTGTAGAGATAAGAAGTGTGAAAGGGAGAGGTTTTAATTTATAGAATTAAATTGCCTACATTACATAGGCAATATTTTGCCTTGGTATTATATCTTGCTACTATTTTTTTTTTCCTTTGGGAAATCTTGCTTTCTTTAGCATTTGCTTCCCTTTTAAAGCATTGGATGATGGAAGACTTGTCACACATTTCCATTGAATGATATTTGTTTCTTTTTGCACAAATACCTCAACTATTTCCCACTCCTCAATGCATACAACCTAATAACCCTATCTTGAGGTAAAGATTTATCTAGACTAAAGGTTAAAAATCTCTTTAGATTCCTAAATGATACGGGCTCAAGTTTAATATCGTAATGATAAAATAAAACTCATATATGATCATGATTTGACATGTTAGACATATCTTAAATTAGGAGTTGAGACTTTCTTTTTATTTGTAATTTGTAAAATTATCTTAAGCTTTGTACGTCTTGAAATGAAATAAAGACTTAAAAGAATTGAGACAAATAAAAAAATTATTTATAAAAGTTGGGTTACAATTTTAGATAATCTTTTGATTCTTTTTTCCAATAGAGCTTTTATCCAAGTGTCATTTAGATTTGATCTTGGATCAATGAGGTCCGTTTTAAGGGTTTTCGAGATTTGATCTTGAAAACAAATTTGAAGAATTTATTACTTAAGAATTCGATATGATATCAATGACTTTGATTCAAATATCATTGAGACATGAGCTTGAAAATTAGTAACGAAGATTTGATCCAAGGGTCGTCTAAACTTGGCCTTGGGTCAATGTGGCTGAGACTTAATCTTGGGTCAAAGTGATCTAAAAAAACGGGTTAATAAAAAGTAATTTTTTTATCGATTACTTCTAAAATTGAAAAATAAAAAAAAATAATTTTCTATGATTTTTAAAATAACTTACATTTCTTTTTCATTTTTCTATGTAAAATGATAATCTTTTGTTTTCTTTTTGTACATCAAAATTTATTTCATTTCCATTTTCTATGGCCACAAAATTAAATTTAAAATCTAATAGCCAAATTTGAAACGGGCCCAAGTATCCAAATTAAAATTTAAAACCCAATTTTAGAACTCCAGTTAAAAACCTAATTTCAAAATTCAATTTTAAAACCAGGTTATTAACTCTAAATCAGGATTAACAATCGAGAAAAAATTAGGCTAATTATTAAATTATTTTAAAAATTCGAATTAAAATGATAGTGGACAAAATTAGTCTATGATTTCCCATAAAATTTAGGTAAGTAAAGTCCTTTAGAAAACACCTTTGAAAATTAAAAAAAAAGGCAGAATTTCAAAATTCACTCTCAACTTTTGGTATTTTTTCACTTTGGCCCTTCTCTTGCTTTTTTGTTGCAACCTCACCCACAACGACGTAATTTTTTTCAAATAAAGCCAAAATAGATAGAAACCGTTAGTCAATTGTTAGCAATTTTGTCTGCCATAACATGCCAAAGTACACTTGCAATCACTAAACTTTAAAAAAAAATAACAAATCAATCACTAATGTTATCGAAAAGTGCCAAATCAATCACCCACTAACATTTTCAGCTACAAGCCTAATGGAACAGGTGATGTGGCCAGTTAACTTGCCATATTAGACATGAGGAGCCGAATGGTCTTAATTTTGGAGGTTTAGGGAAGGGCAGACAAAAAAAAAAAGAAAAGAGACAATTGGAATTAATTGAAATTTTTAGAGAAAATGGTTGGATGATTGAACGATTGAAATTTTAAGGGAAAGGGAACGGTTGAAATTTTAGAGAAAAGATATCGGGAGAAAAAAACAACAACAAAAGATTCCAAGATTGAAAAGAAAACCGTCATAATGGTTAATAGAAGAGAACCAACCGACGGTGTTGCATCCGTTGTTATGAGTAAGTTTCTTTGTTGGTTTATGATTTTTTGGATTTAGGGGGATTTGGGTTTATGGTTTTTTGGATTCCTCTGTTGAAATATGTTGCATTCGCATTGGATTTATGCACTGTGTATGTTTATATTCAATGAGTTTATAATTTTTTTTGTTGGATTTTGTTTAAAAAATTGCTTAAGGTTTATGATTTTTTTTTTGTATTAAAGTGTATGACAGGTTTGGATTTATTTGTTGAAATATGATTATTGTTTGTATCAAAGAGTATGGCAGGTTTGGATTTCTTTGGTTATTGTCTGTCATGTGTGTCGAAACCATTTTTTGAAAACAAAAATTAGTTATCGACTTTAAAAACAAAAATTGGAGTCGCCACCGATCTTTTATTGAGGTGTGATTGGCTCACCTTAAAAACGATTTTGGTCTGCAAAATTTGAGAAAGCAGGTTCAGGGGTCAGTTACGCACGAGGAAGGGTTAGCACCCTCGTAACGCCCAAAATTTGTACCAAATTGATTATTTAATGTCTTAGTGTCGAGGGTTAAAAAGATTTTTAAAAAACTCAAATGATGAAATTTTAAAAAGATATTCAATTGTTTAAGTCAGACGAAGAAATCGTGACCCAATACATTAGAGTACAATTTCTCAAAAATCCCCGAACTTTGAATATTGCTTTTGTTTTATAAGAAAATCTTCATCTCGAGAAAGCAATATGTCATGCCCAATACATTAGGACATAACATGTTGAATTCCCGAAAATGATTTTTATATTTATGTGTTTTGAAAAAGATATTCTCGATTATTTAGGGTTAACATGGAAAATTGAAACCCAATACGTTAGGGCTCAATCTTCTCGAAAATCCCAAATATCGAATATTGTTTTATTTTAAAAGGCCTTTGAACAAAAATGATTTTAATGCTTTAATGAAACCAAATATATTTTCTTTACAAGTATGATAAAATGTTAATAAACAACATGAAACAAATACTTTAATTTAAATCATATATATGTATATGTATTTACAAAATATGTATATATATAAGTATAATATATAAGTAAATTTTGAAAATATGTGTATGCATATATTAAAATACATATACATAAGTATACATATATAAAATAAATAAATAAAATGAATGAAATATATAAAAAACTTATAATGATTTTTTTAAAAAAAGAAAAAAAGTATATATATTATAAAAATGCATGTACATGTGCATGAATTATAAAATAAGGAAAATGTTTATAAAATGTGAATGTATATATATATATATATATATATATATAAAAGGTTATGAAAATAAATTAATAATAAAATATATATGTAAAATATGTTCATGTATTTATAGAAGTTTAAAAATATGTATATATATTAATATAAAAAAATGCGTGTGTATTAATATAGAAATAATAATAATAATAATAAGAGCAATAGTAAAAATAATTAATTTAATAATAAAATAATTAATAACAAATAGAGGACCAAATCAGAACTTTAGGGAATTTTTAGGTAAACATTTGAAATAAAAAAAATGGGGACTAATTTGAATGTGCAAACAATAAAAAGGGACCAAAAAGAAAAATATTCCTGCCCTTCAAAACGCAGCATTTTGCGTAGGACTTAAATGAAATAAAAGCAAAATTTTTGGGCAAAATTGAAAAAAAAAAAAAAACTTGATTACAAAGTGATAGAAAATCGGAAGGGCTAAAAGTGAAATTAGCCCCTCCATTAAGAAACGCACGGATCTTGGAACCGGGTCGGGTTGGCACGCGGGTATGGCCTATACAGCACCGTTTTGAGGCCACTGAAACAGGCCCTAAACGGCGCCGTTTTGTACCTATTATAAAATCAACTTTTTTTTAAAAAAAAAACCTTCATTTTCTGCCATTTTCTTCAAAACAAAACTGATGAACCCTAGCTTTCTCTGTCACGGTTCCAAATTTTAGCTGCCGCCATCGCTCCAAACCCCGATTTTGGCCTGGCCTCCAAGTGCAACGGAAGAATAAGCCTCGGCCTTCAGGTAAGCGTTCTTTGCTTTTTATTATTTTTTTAAAATATGAAATAGAGATAAAAAATGAAGAAAAAAGAAAACTCGAAGTGGGAAAAAAAACCAAACAAATCACCTTCAAAAATCTATTCGATTATCTCTTTTTTGTATTTTCAATTTTTTTTGATACAATATTCGTAACCCCCTTTACAAATGCCTCAATCGGTTTTTATAACCGAACCCTAGAGAAGAATAAAAAATAATAAAAATCCCTTAATTTTTGCTATATTTTCTGCTATCTCTACTGTTCGTGGCTTATTGCAAGTACCACTGGCGAGAGGTCCTGCACAAAGGCTGCTGAACGTGGGCGATTCTTTATGACGTGGGCGATTCTTTCGCGACGTGGAGTACGCTGTGATTAATTTGTTTGCTAACCCTTGAGGGTTTCTGCATTTGTTTAATTTGGGCCGGTGTTAGGGTTTGTAATGGTTTGGGCCTTATTGGGCCAATTGGTTAATGAGTTTAGGTTATTTGTAAAAATGGTTGTTTATTTATTTGGTCCCTGGCTTAAAATTGGGTATTACAGTTGCCCCCTCTTTACTCGTTGTCGTGTAACGGGAACGGAGCAAAGACTCTAAAAATGACCAATTTTGCCCGGTCGTGTTGGACCTTGGTGCTCTTCTTTTTCAAGTAGCCTCATTTCATCCTACTGCATATTCAGAGGTATAGGAATTGGTGCTTCGATCCACTCCACTGCAACGTCAGGGAGATAGGACTTGTACCTTGTAGCTTCTCAAAAGAACAAAATTTGCTATCTTTAGTCTGCTCCACTGCAACTTCAGGGAGATAAGACTTGTAGCTTCAACTTATTTTGCTGCAACATTAAAGATAAGTCTGATGAGATCTGCTCTACTGCAACTCATAGAGATAAGATCCGTTTTTAATCCGCTCCACTGCATCTTCAGGGAGATAGGATTATTTTCTTCAATTTACTCCACTGCAACTTCAGGGAGATAAGATTGGATACAATCTGCTCTTCTGTAACTTCAGAGAAGCTAAGATCTAATGTTAATCCGCTCCACTGCAACTTCAGGGAGATAGGATTATTTTCTTCAATCTGCTCCACTGCAACTTTAGGGAGATAAGACTGGATGCGATCTACTCTTCTGCAACTTTAGAGAGATAAGATTTGATTTTAATCCGCTCCACTGCAACTTCAGGGAGATAGGATTATTTTCTTCAATTTGTTTAACTGCAATGTCGGGGAAACAAGATTCGCCGTCGTGACTTCAATCTGTTCCACTGCACCACCAAGAAGGTAAAATTCGTCGTTGTGGCTTCAATATATTTAACTACAATGTCAGGGGAACAAGATTCGCCATCGTGACTTCAATCTATTCCCCTACCGCTAGGGAAGTAAGATTCACTGTTGTGGCTTCAATCTTTTTAATTGCAATGTTGGGAAACAAGATACGCCGTCGTAGCTTCAATCTGTTCCACTACACCGCCGAGGAAGTAAGATTCGCCGTTGTGGCTTCAATCTTTTTAATTGCAATGTCGAGGAAACAAGATCTGCCGTCGTGGCTTCAATCTGTTACACTGTAATGCCAAAGAGATAAGATTCGCTGCCCACAGTTTCAATTCGCTCCACTTCAGCTAATTCAAGCCTTAACGCTAGGGAGATAAGATTCGCCGTCGTGGCTTCAATCTGCTTCGCTACAATGCCAGGGAAGTAAGCTTCGCCGTTTTCAACCTACTCCACTGCTGCTCAAGGAGACAAGGCTGGTATCTTCGATCTGCTATTTTCAACCTACTCCACTGCTGCTCAGGGAGATAAGGCTGAAGTTTCACCGGCTTGTTCTCTGGGAAACATGTCCTGTATAATTCAATTTATGAACTTAATTATGCCTAGTGATTAGGATGTCATGATCAAAATGAATCAAATGCTCCTAACTAGACGTGTATGAATGACATTTGAATGAATGTAGAATATTATTTTTTTTCTGAAAATGATCCCGCTTAGGTTATCATTACTCAAAATTTATTAAGACTTTATCACTGACGTGTTATAACGCCTTTTTCCTCGGCTGGCCTCTCCAAAGAAACACTTGATCAGATTGCCCCCACTGTAAACTTCAAAGTTCAATATACTGGGATGCAAAATTTGTACCATCTTTCTCCCGCTGTAACCCAAGGGTAGAAAAATCTGGCCTTTTCTCAATCCTCTCCTATCGCAATTCAAGGATACAGAATGTGAAGCTCTTTGGTCTTTTATTCCAATCTCAGGGTGTCATACCAAATGCCTATGCACGAATAAATGATTCTCTTCTCCAAGGATACCCCTTTTTATTGCTTGGTGATTATTTCTTGCTTGTTCATCTAAGCCTTGTCACCAACCTGTCATCTTGTCATTTTGTTCAATCAATGTTTTTGACAACAAAATCCAAAAAAGCAAGTCCTAATTAGACTCTTCCTTCTCAGATTTCCAACCTTTAAACCTGGTGTGTTCTAAACAATAGTCCCGTTTTAGGTTACTGTACTATTTAGAAACTTCTAGAGTAATATGCAAAACTTCATTTGTGAAAGTTTTATTGATCTATTAATCATTATTCCAATGCAACATGCTTGTAAAAGATCATAACAATGATAAAAATAGAATTGATTTGGGAGCATAGCTCGAAATGAATAGAATATCAAGGATAGTAAAAATAAAAGAAGAATGGATTGGGAACACGTATATTGAAAAAGAATGAAGTATTCCAAGAACAAACAATTCAATATAAATTGTATGAAAACCAAGTGCCCCAGATATCGCAGCTTGAACTTCTCTGTACAAACTTGCTGAAGACCATTCTGAGTTTGACATGTGTTTAGGAGATCTACAGTACTCTGTCGATGCCCCAAGATGTAGCATACCATTTCCTGCTGATTCAAGTATAGCAAGATCACCGCATGCCTCATTCTAATCAATATTTGAGCTCCTCTGATCACCTCATGCCCTATTTTGATCAATATTTGAGCCATTCTGATCACCTCATGCCCCATTTTGATCAATATTTGAGCCGCCCTTTTTGGGTTTTCAACTCAAATCCACTCTTGGTCACAAAGCGCCCTTTACGGCTTTTCGTCTTGGCCTCTCCTTTTTCTTTACTTTTTTTTTTCCTTTTTTTATCATTCTTATTTTTTATTTTTTATTTTGATTTTGATTTTTCCTGATTTTTTATTTTTTGATTTTTTGATTTTATTTTTTCAGATTTTTCTTTGATTAAATCTGAACTCATAGGATTTAGACAAGTCCTGGTTATCCATTTCGATTAGAATCAATGATTTTTCAGATAAAGTCTTCCACATAAGATCTTCTATTTTCATTTTGTACGCAAAAGATCTTCTTAGGTTTCTCTTATAAAGTCTTATGAGACGAAAATCTTCGGATCTTTCTCTTCAATTAGGATAAAATCCAACAAAAATACGGAGAGATGGCAACTCGACTTCAATGGGCAAAGCTATGATAAGTCAAAGAGAAAGGCATTGCCCCAGTAAAGCATCGTTCATGATGTTTACCTTTAACAAACTGCAAATTTCTGATATCGTACTGCTATTCAGATTACAATGTCAATGCTTAACCCGGGCATATCTTGGTATGACCATGCGAAGACATCTTTGAGCTTTTGAGGTCACTCAACAAATTTTTGCTTTGTTTCTTCGGTTATGCACGTTCTCTTAAGGTCACAATCTCTATTGTCTCATCATAAGTTAGAATTTCATTTCTGCTCTACCATCCTCAACAAGTCTGGAGATGGGCTACAATCTATGTCATCTTCAAAGTCATGAGATCCCTCTAAACACATGTCTTGCTCAAAAGGAGATCCTGAGTCTGTAACAGCGTCACTCATGTCGTTGATATCCAGGGACCTATTGTAGGTACCAAAGAATGTATGAATTTGTGAATAATTATTTGTACAATATGATTGTGAATGAATGAAGGAATGACATGGAAGAAAATCCAAAAGAATGAAAGAATAATTATTCGAAAAGAATAAAAGAATATTGGCTCAAAAAAAATGAATACAAAGATGTATTTTATTAGAATAATGACGTTCAGACATGAGCCTATTTCACAAAGGAGTTCTTATTGCCTCTAGGCTAAAAGCAACAAATGTGTTGTGAACATTACTCTAAGCGAGCTCTAGATACTACAGAAATCTCTTCCATAGTCTAATTATTTTGCTCGCTCCCAGGTTCATAAGGGCAGATCTCTAACAAGGTCCCTCCTTCAGTTGTGTCTATGGCATTGATATGAACATTTTCTAACTTTTCCTTATACATCGCATTCACCCCATTATCAATATGATTAGATAGTGGAATATTTTGTACTGGATGAATCATCAACCTTGACAACACCCATGTTGATGAGTCTTTCAACTAGCATTTTAAAGGTAGTGCAATTCTCTATTGAGTGCCTCGTAATTCCCGCATGGTAGTCACATTGTGCGTTCGCATCATACCATTTGGGATATGGATGTTGTAGCATGAAAAGGGTAAACAACATGTGCATTAAACAAATTTTGATACAGTTCCCTATACGGTATTGGGATTGGTGTAAACTAGAACTTTTCAGTCTTTATGCCAGAATCCTGTCTTAATGAATTTTGTTGATTACAAACCACCTTTCCTGGTTGACTCACAATAACTGATTTAGAGTAACCTGAGTTGTTCACCTCATTTTCTCTTCCCCTTGAGGCTGACCTCTTGTTACTCTCTTCTGCATCAATTTTCCCACTCCTTATAGCATTCTCAATCATTTCACCATTCATAACTATGTCAGAGAAGCTTTTTGTAGCACTTCCTAACATATACGTGATGAATGGGGCCTTCAGTGTATTGACAAAGAGCATTGTTGTTTCTCTTTCCAATAGCGGCGGTTGTACTTGAACGGCCACCTCTCTCTACCTCTGTGCATACTGCCTAAAGCTTTCATTTGATTTCTTTTCCAAGTTCTGTAAGGTAATTCTATCAGGAACCGTATCTGTTACATGACTGTTTTGATTCATGAATGCTTGTGCTAAATCCCTCCATAAACTAATCTTGGTACGGCTCAATTGGTTGTACCATTTGGATGCTGCCCCTACTAGACTGGCTTGGAAGCAGTGTATTAGCAGTTGGTCGTTGTTAACGTACCCAGCCATTCGCCTGCAAAACATGGTGATATGAGCTTCAAGGCAACTGGTCCCATTATACTTATCAAATTTTGGCATTTTGAACTTGTGAGGGAGCAACAAATCTGGGACCAAACTCAGATCCTTTGCACCAATCCCACGATAGTTCTCAGTGCTCTCCATGCTCTGAATTTCTCTTTAATCCATTTCCACATTTCCTCTAGTTTCTTTGGTAATTATTTTTTCATCTTTTCTTTTTCGACCACTTCATCAAGATCGGGGATAACAGGATTGACAGGATTATTCTCAGGGCTAGAGCCTGATCCGGCTTGGAAATTCATCAGCCTCAAAGCATCGGCCTGAGACTGCTGAGGCCTGATTGTGACAGAAGGCTTGCGTGGGTATACTTCGACTTGGGTCTGCAGATGTGGAGAAGTAAAGCCTGGAGGATAGAGAGGTCCATCATCACATTCCTCTTCAACATTGGCCATAGGGCTCTTTCCCTTATCTTTTCCCTCAGTCAACAGTCGCGTTAACTGAGTCATCATATTCCCTTGAGATTCCATCATTTTGTCCATCATATTCTGCTGAATCTTCTCGAGCTGCTCCTGCATTTGTTGCTGAAGTTGATCCTGTATTTCTTTTTAGAACTGTTCAAGCCTTTCCAATCTTTGATCCATATTTTTGGTTTTTGCTCGAGTACCGTAAGGGTGTTTGGTTGATTGGTTTTCCAGATTAACTGAAATAATTTTAATCAATTAGAATCTTTTGGTGGTCTTTAATGTATATGATGTAATGTAATGCAAATACATGAGATGAATGTAAAAAGAGACGTTGATTCTTATTCAATCCCGTTTAGAAAACTTTACTAGAAGATAAATTTCTTTACATAAAGTGAAAATATATACGGCATCGCCCTTATACTCCAAGAAACATCGATCTCTTTCTTCATTCGTATGTTTAAGATAAATCTCGCAAATTTCTAATGGATGCCACTACTAGCTCTTTTTTGCTTGATCTGGGTCGCAACTCCTTGTTCACTCATGCTCATTAGCTTCTTTTAGAAAGGTTGGAACGTTTGATGACTCTTGAATAATCTTCGTCAACTTGAATCCTTAGGCAATGAAACCAGGATGTGTACTCCTTTGTTAGACTATTTCCCTTTTCGCATCACGTTTTCTTGGGCTATATTCGGGCAATCGTATTGTCTTTCACTTTTATCAAGAAATTTGTTTTCCATGACAAGCTCTCTATTTAGCAATCGAACGTGAATCAACACCTCTTTTCTATAATGAAATGCCATGCAGTCAAAACAAAACACAACAAGTTAGTATCAAGAATAAACATTAAATCTAATACAATCAAGAATAATAAAACTCCTAGTCAGGTATCTACTAAGGTTCAGAGTAATTCTACCTAAGGTGAATTCCTAAGGTTCACTATATGAGGTTTGGCTTCTAGAGCAAGGGTACCCGAACCAGCAGATTCCTCAATCCTCACCCATTATAGGCTCATATGGACCGAGTTCGGTTCAGGGGAATACATTTCCCTATGACTGCACGGAGATGAAAATCTCACGAAGACATAGGCACGGATGCATCCCGAAAGTGATCCACTATCCAGCACGGAGGTGAAAACCTCACGAAGGAGTAGATTTTCACTCCTACTTAGAAGGGTAAAAATTGACCATGAAATGCAAAATGCAAATAAACTAATGGACTTAGACCAATTAAGCAAGCGATGAAAACCAATGAATTTGATTTTTTGACCAAAAGACAAAAAACTAATCAATTTACGGCACGACTCTCTAACGGTCCCCAACGGAGTCGCCAAGCTGTCGAAACCATTTTTTGAAAACAAAAATTAGTTATCGACTTTAAAAACAAAAATTAGAGTCGCCACCGATCCTTTGTTGAGGTGTGATTGGCTCACCTTAAAAACGATTTTGGTCTACGAAATTTAAGAAAGCAGGTTCGGGGGTCAGTTACGCACGAAGAAGGGTTAGCACCATCGTAACGCCCAAAATTGGTACCAAATTGATTATTTAATGTCTTAGTGTCGAGGGTTAAAAAGATTTTTAAAAAACTCAAATGATGAAATTTTAAAAAGATATTCAATTGTTTAAGTCAGACGAAGAAATCGTGACCCAATACATTAGAGTACAATTTCTCAAAAATCCCCAAACTTTGAATATTGCTTTTTTTTTATAAGAAAATCTTCATCTCGAGAAAGCAATATGTCATGCCCAATACATTAGGACATAACATGTTGAATTCCCGAAAATGATTTTTATATTTATGTGTTTTGAAAAAAATATTCTCGATTATTTAGGGTTAACATGGAAAATTGAAACCCAATACGTTAGGGCTCAATCTTCTCGAAAATCCCAAATATCGAATATTGTTTTATTTTAAAAGGCCTTTGAACAAAAATGATTTTAATGCTTTAATGAAACCAAATATATTTTCTTTACAAGTATGATAAAATGTTAATAAACAACATAAAACAAATACTTTAATTTAAATCATATATATGTATATGTATTTACAAAATATGTATATATATATAAGTATAATATATAAGTAAATTTTGAAAATATGTGTATGCATATATTAAAATACATATACATAAGTATACATATATAAAATAAATAAATAAATAAAATGAATGAAATATATAAAAAACTTATAATGATTTTTTTAAAAAAAAAAAAAGAAAAAAAGTATATACATATTATAAAAATGCATGTATATGTGCATGAATTATAAAATAAGGAAAATGTTTATAAAATGTGAATGTGTATATATATATATATATATATAAAGGTTATGAAAATAAATTAATAATAAAATATATATGTAAAATATGTTCATGTATTTATAAAAGTTTAAAAATATGTATATATATTAATATAAAAAATGCGTGTGTATTAATATAGAAATAATAATAATAATAATAATAATAATAAGAGAAAGAGTAAAATAATTAATTTAATAATAAAATAATTAATAACAAATAGAGGACCAAATCGGAACTTTAGGGAATTTTTAGGTAAACATTTGAAATAAAAAAATGGGGACTAATTTGAATGTGCAAACAATAAAAAGGGACCAAAAAGAAAAATATTTCTGCCCTTCAAGACGCAGCATTTTGCGTAGGACTTAAATGAAATAAAAGTAAAAGTTTTGGGCAAATTGAAAAATAAAAAAAAACTTGATTACAAAGTGATAGAAAATCGGAAGGGCTAAAAGTGAAATTAGCCCCTCCATTAAGAAACACGCGGATCCTGGAACCGGGTCGGGTTGGCACGCGGGTATGGCCTATACAGCGCCGTTTTGAGGCCACTGAAACAGGCCCTAAACGGCGCCGTTTTGTACCTATTATAAAATCAACTTTTTTTAAAAAAAAAACCTTCATTTTCTACCATTTTCTTCAAAACAAAACTGATGAACCCTAGCTTTCTCTGCTAGGGTTCCAAATTTTAGCCGCCGCCGTCGCTCCAAACCCCGATTTCAGCCTGGCCTCCGAGTGCGACGGAGGAATAAGCCTCAGCCTTTAGGTAAGCGTTCTTTCCTTTTTATTAATTTTTTAAAATATGAAATAGGAATAAAAAATGAAGAAAAAAGAAAACTCGAAGTGGGAAAAAAAACCAAACAAATCACCTTCAAAAATCTATTCGATTCTCTCTTTTTTGTATTTTCAATGTTTTTTTGATACAATATTCGTAACCCCCTTTACAAATGCCTCAATCGGTTTTTATAACCGAACCCTAGAGAAGAATAAAAAATAATAAAAATCCCCTTAATTTTTGCTATATTTTCTGCTATCTCTACTGTTCGTGGCTTATTGCAGGTACCACTGGCGAGAGGTCCTGCGCAGAGGCTGTGAACGTAGGCGGTTGCTGCGACGTGGAGTACGCGGTGCCAATTTGCCGCTAACCCTTAAGGGTTTCTGCGTTTGTTTAATTTGGGCCGGTGTTAGGGTTTGTAATGGTTTGGGCCTTATTGGGCCAATTGGTTAATGGGTTTAGGTTATTTGTAAAATTGGACTGTTTATTTATTTGATCCCAGGCTTAAAATTGGGTATTACAATGTGCATTACATAAATGGATTTGTTTGTATTAAAGTGTATTGCCGGTTTGAATTTATTTGTTGAAATATGATTATTATTTGTATCAAAGAGAATGGCAAGTTTGGATTTCTTTGATTATTGTCTGTCATGTACATCATAGAAATAGATTTGTTTATATTGAAGTGTATGGCATGTGCGTAACAGAATTATGTATTGTATTGTGTGATGTCCTTTGCTTTGTTATAGTTTATTATTGCCTAGGTTGTGTATGCCAAAAATTTTATTGTCTTCATTGATGTTAAATTTATTTGGCAAGTTCCCTTGATGATAAATTTAATGAGTGATGATAGTGATGATTTTGACATGTTAATTAATGCTGAAATGAATGTAAGTAATAGTGTTGGAGGTAATCTAAAAGGCTTAAATATAAATGATATAAAAGTAAGGAAATTGTAAACTTAAAATAATACACGTGAATTTGACTCAGATGCCAAAAAATGACTTAAAAAGTGACATGATATCCAGACTGAATGGTAACTCAAAGACGCCAATAAATTATAAAAAACTGAAACAACAAAGGCTTTCAGTTGTATCAATTCAGTAATTTAATACACCATTTCAGGATTGCTACAGAACCATGAAAGATCCCTACTACACGCAAAAATGATACATACATTCAGCAGTGGTGAATGGCGGTGCATTGGGTGGCAGCTAGGATTTGTTTTGAGAAAGGGGAGAAGAAATACGCGAGGGAGAATAAGAAATAAAAAGAAAATTGTTTAATATTTTATATTTTTTAATAAATTAATTTCAAAAACTGACATGTCACGACACCTCAACAGTGTCTGGCATTCCACATCAAACAAAAATGTTAGACAACATTGTGAGTGAGATTGTAACAAAAAAAAACCGCTAAGGGCCAAAATGAAAAAACCCCGAAACATTGAGGTCGAATTTTGGAATTCTGCCAATAAAATATATACGAACTAATGGACGTAAACTGCTACAATATCTAATCTATGCCCAAGCCCAACTGGGCCTTAGCTGGATTTTTCCTTTAATTTCCTTTCCTCAGACCATTTTGGCCCGATCAAAGATATTAATATTAATAAATTCAAATAAAAATTTAATTACAACATATCTACTTATGTCACGGACTTAGAGTTTTCCCACGCGATCCGTACGGCCTTAGGCAGTTTCTTTGCTCAAAAACGCCTAAGTCAGCCTAACTCGCAATGATAAAGGATTCAACAGAATTTCCTCAAGGCACCCACGAAGAACAACAGAAGAACGAAGTAAGAACGAACTTTGAAAGATGAACAAAAGCCAAAGAAAAGAAAGAACACTTGAGAGAAAAGTTTAGAGTGAATACTCTCAAGATTCTTATTTACAACTGAATGAATTACAATGAGTAAAGAGGTCTCTATTTATAGTTGAGCCTCCCTAAAATCAACGGTGTAAATTAAAGTACATCAATGGCTACAATTAAAAGTTGTATACAATCAGAACTCTACGACTACATAATCTTATCTTCTCGAATTATATATCTTTGAAGATTATCTTCCATATTTATTGGGCTCTGGAGATGGACTTTTAATCTCTCCAAGCAACGGACCAGTTTGATTGGGCCAAATGACCTCCCTCAAATACGATGGATCGCACAAGTTTGCCATGGTTGCGTTCTCCCATGCGCAACCCATGACATTCTCCCCCACTTGTTCTAGCAACGCCCTCGTCACATCCTCCTTATGGAACTGGTCAATCTTCCCTTGGAACTGTCACAATGCCTCGGTAGGTTCCCAACTCGCTTCACTATCAGGAAGTCCCTTCCATCGAACTAAGTATTCATGTCATGGTCGGTGGTACTTTTGTCTAATTACCCGATCTGCCTCAATGTTTTCGACTTCACGATCGTACGACACCTTTACCCCCATCGGTGCTCGTTTAGAATTGCCTCAATTCAGATCCTCTTGATCCCTATGGAATGGCTTAAGCATGCTTACATGGAATACCGGGTGGACTTTGAGTTTTGCTGGCAACTCCAGCTTGTAGGCCACCTTGCCTACTCTCTTCACAACTTTAAACGGCCCCTCATACCTTTGCACAAGCCTCTTGTGCAAGCAAGTATATCGCAAAATCAAGTGTAGTTTAGCAAGGACTGAGTCACCCACTTGAAATTGCACATCCCTTCGGTTCTGATCGGCCCACTTCTTGTAACGCTTACTTGCCTTGTGTAAACAAGCTCTAGCAAGATCATTTTTCTCTTGCCAATCTTTTGTGAATCGATAGGCTGCCGGGTTTGGTCCTGTATAATGGGTCACAACAGCGTTGGGTGTAAGTGGTTGTTGACCCGTCACTATTTCAAATGGACTTTGATTCGTAGCCCCACTTTGCTGCAAGTTGTATGAAAATTAGGCCACATCCAACAACTTTGGCCAATCACTTTGTGTGGTACTCACGTAGTGTCGAAGATATGTCTCTAACAATGCATTTACTTATTCCGTTTGCCCATCGGTTTGTGGATGCATGCTCGTGGAAAAGTTCAAATATGAGCCAATTGACTTGAACAACTCCATCCAGAATCGGCCCGTAAATCCTCCATCTCGATCACTAATAATAGACAGTGGTAGTCCTCAATATTTCACCACGTGTTTAAGGAACAACCGAGCTGCTTTCTCAGCAGAGCAGTCCTTGGTTGCCGGAATAAATGTCGCATACTTTGAAAACCTATCCACCACAACAAGAATACTCGTAAACCCGTCAGACTTAGGCAAACCAATAATAAAATCCATGGATAAACTCTCCCATGGCCTTTCCGGAACAGGAAAGGGTTGAAGCAAACTGGCTGGAGTCTTTAACTCGACCTTGTCTTGTTGGCATACTAGACAAGTTTTCACATAGGTTCCCACATCAACACCCATGTGAGGCAAGTAATAACAATCCTCCAAAAGGGCCAAAGTGTGATGCATCCCTGGATGGCCCGCGCATTTCGAGTCATGACACTCCTTCATGACTTCCTTACGTAGTTTCCAATAATGGGGCACATAGAGGCGGTGTCCATGAGTGTATAACAGCTCCCCATCAAGCCAAAATCTTCTCGTTTTTCCCTCCTTGGCAAGCTCAATCAAATTTTTGGTTGTAAGATCATGGGACAATCCCTCTCGAATGCGTTCCAATAAAGAACCATCAGGTTGGCTAATTGCTGCGAATTCCATCTTTCAACTGAGTGCATCAGCCACAATGTTGGCACTTCCTGGTTTATACTCCATTGTGAAATCGAACTCTGCTAGTAAAACTTGCCAACGAGCCTGCTTGGGAGACAACTTTTTCTGGGTTAGAAAATAACTATTGGCAACATTATCGGTAAGGACCACGAACCTGGAACTCAATAGATAATGTCTCCAAGTGTACAAGCAGTGTACTACTGCAATCATCTCTTTCTCTTGGACCGTATATCTTCGCTCCGTCTCATTAAGCTTTCGACTCTCGAAAACAATTGGGTGCCCAACTTGCATCAGTACTCCTCCAATAGCATAATCTGATGCATCCGTGCGTACCTCCTAAAGCTTCGAAAAATCCAGCAAGGCAAGTACGGGTTCCCTCGTAATTTCTTGTTTCAATTGATTAAAGGCCTTCTCACATTCAGGATTCCAATCCCATACTTTCCCATTTTTCAACGTGTCCATCAAGGGTGTGGTAATTCTAGAGTAGCCTTCGACAAAGCGCCGATAGTAATTTGCCAACCCAAGGAAAGATCTTAACTCCGTTACCTTGGTTGGAGGCTCCCACTCGGAAATTGCTCGAACCTTGCTCTTGTCCATTCAGATCTTACCACCTCCCACAATGTGGCCTAGGAATGACACCTCTTGTTGGGAAAATGAGCACTTCTCCTCCTTGATGAACAACTCATTTTCCCTCAAAGTTTGGAACACCTCCCTCAAGTGTCGCATATGCTCCTCAGGGGACTTGCTATACACCACAATATCATCAAGGTAAACAACCACAAAATGATCAAGAAAAGGTTGAAGTACCTTATTCATTAGGGTGCAAAATGTAGCTGGGGCATTCGTGAGTCCGAAAGGCATCACAAGGAACTCATACGAATCGTACCGTGTCACACAAGTTGTCTTTGGCTCATCCCCCTCGGCTATCCGAACTTGATGGTATCTTGATCTCAGATATAACTTGGTAAACCATCTTACACTACCAAGCTGATCGAACAAATCTGCAATAAGAGGAATATGGTACCTATTCTTCACAGTGATCTTGTTTAGAGCTCGATAATCGATGCACATTCTTAAGGACCCATCATGTTTCTTTTGAAACAACACTGGCGCACCGTATGGGAATTTAGATGGTCTAATGAATCCCACATCCAAAAGTTCCTTCAATTGTTTTCACAACTCTTCTAATTTTGGTGGAGACATACGATAGAGAGCCCTTGTTGGTGGCACCACATTGGACACTAACTCGATTTTGTGGTCCACCTCCCTCTTGGGAGGTAAATTTTTAGGCAATTGAGTAGGTATTACATCTCGAAACGATTGTAACAGTTGACCCACTTCTTTCGGGGTCTCACAAACAGACTCAACTGTCTCTTCGATCTTCAAAGTGGCTAAATATGAGACTTCATTTCTACGTACTCCTTTAGCAAACTGAATTGCTGATAGTGTTTTTCCCTCAAAGCTTCTTTTCCTTGTCACTTTCACCATACATTGATGTTTTGCGTCCAAAATCACCATGTAATTGCTCGAAGGGGCAATAAGAACATTAACCTGATCAAGGAAACTTAGTCCAACCTCAGAATCATAATCATCAAGTGGTATTACCTTAATGGATACCTTCCCGGACCATTCGCCGAGCTGAAGATCCACTCCCTTTGCAATCCCCTTGATTGAAACACTTTCTGAGTTCACTGTTTTGATTCGACCCACTTCATTATCTATCTTGAAGCCCAGTTTACAAGCAGCCTCCTTGGACATAAACAAATCAGAAGCGCCTGTGTCAACGAGCGCATTCAATTTTCTGCCAGCCACAATAATATTTACAAACATCAAACCATGGTTCATTCTATCTTCGACACCCCCTAGCATCAAACCAAGATTGTTATCCTCTACATCGGACTCCCCCTTTGCTTCCATAGCCGTGAGAGAGGCC
Source organism: Gossypium raimondii (assembly GCF_025698545.1). Lineage (NCBI taxonomy): Eukaryota > Viridiplantae > Streptophyta > Magnoliopsida > Malvales > Malvaceae > Gossypium > Gossypium raimondii. Next base: position 20,367,377 of record NC_068565.1, read on the forward strand.
TTCTTTGGGCAGTCTTTGATCATATGTAGACCATCACAGTGAAAGCAACTTATAGGCCCACTCTTTCTCTTGTCCCAAGGCTTCTTACCATTGCCGTTCCTAGTGGGCCTTTCTTTATCTCCCCCACTATTACCCTTTTGATTAAATCTAGGCTTAGAAGAATTGGCATTGTCTTTCTTCCCACCAAATTCAACAAGCGATTCTGCTACGAACATAGCCTTGGTGAGTTATTGAACTCCTCGGCGTTGCAACTCTTGCTTCGCCCACGGTTTTAATCCGTCCATGAAGGAAAAGAATGCCTATTTTTCCCCCATATATAAGATTTGGAGCATAAGTTCGCTAAACTCCTGCACATACTCCCTCACAGTGCCTTGTTGAACAAGCCGACGCAACTTTGCCCGAGCTTCATCCTCGACATACTCTGGGTAAAACTGTGCTTTGAACTCACATCGAAACTCCTCCCAAGTTTCGATTTTGATCCCACCACATCTCACATCAGTGGACCTACGACGCCACCACAACAAAGCAACGTCAGATAAATACATCGCAGCAGTAGTTACCTTAGTGACATCCTCTGTGATGCCTTTGGCACGGAAGTATTGCACGATTCCCCACAGAAAGTTGTCCACATCTCTTGCGGACATCGTTCCCTTGAACTCCTTGGGCTTGGGAACATCAATATTGGGCTTAGGTGCGACAGCAGCTAACCCACCATTGCCCAAAGCAGCCTTGTAGATTGTGAGTTCACCCTTGAGCTCCGGAATCTCCCCTTTCAAGGCCACCACCATAGCCTCAATGGCATCATCTCTACCAGTCAACTGTTCCACATTATCCAACACATACACTTTGAGTTGCTCCTGCATGGACTGCAATCCTTCATGGAGCCTATCATCGACATCATCAATCCTCTCCTTGATATCCCCCACGAAATTCTCGAAAGTGACGACACGATCCTCTAAAGCTGACAATATGTCCCTCGAACGGCTAGCTTTCCTAGCCCCCCATGGGTCTCCATTCCCTCAACTTCTTTCGACATCTTTCAACGGTGGCTTCGAGCCTTAGCTCCGATACCAACTGTCACGGACTTAGAGTTTTCCCACGCGATCTGTGCGGCCTTAGGCAGTTTCTTTGCTCAAAAACACCTAAGTCAGCCTAACTCGCAATGATAAAGGATTCAACAGAATTCCCTCAAGGCGCCCACGAAGAACAACAGAAGAACGAAGTAAAAACGAACTTTGAAAGATGAACAAAAGCCAAAGAAAAGCAAGAACACTTGAGAGAAAAGTTTGAGTGAATACTCTCAAGATTCTTGTTTACAACTGAATGAATTACAATGAGTAAAGAGGTCTCTATTTATAGTTGAGCCTCCCTAAAATCAACGGTGTAAATTAAAGTACATCAATGGCTACAATTAAAAGTTGCATACAATCAGAACTCTACGACGACAAAATCTTATCTTCTCGAATTATATATCTTTGAAGATTATCTTCCATATTTATCGGGCTCTGGAGATGGGTTTTTAATCTCTCCAAGCAACGAACCAGTTTGATTGGGCCAAATGACCTCCCTCAAATACGATGGATAGCACAAGTTTGTCATGGTTGCGTGCTCCCATGCGCAACCCATGACACTTACGTCTGTATAAAACTATTTTTATTTTACAGTTTTCTATATCTTGTAAAACTACTTTATAAATCCCTCCCCTTTTCAAAATTTATTAATATATTTATAATTAAATTTTAAAAAATAAACATAAAAATAATATAATTATCGAAATACACTTGTCAGATTTTAATTTTATAACATTAAATTAATTAAAATATTTAAAATACTCAAAATCAAACTTTACAAATTTTAATTAAACAAATTTAAACATGAAAATTGTACAGGACGATGAGAGTGGTAAATAATACAGCAACGGTAAAGAATATAACAATGGAGTAGGACAAAAGTGAATATTACCAAATTTACCATCACTTCATGATAGGTATGTTTTGCTCCACCACACACTTCTTTCTCTTACGGATAAAGTTACTATTTACATATAATTCTTTAAAAAAATTTAAAAATAAAAATACAATTGTTCTATAACATCATTGTAGTAATTATATATTTAAGGGTAAAATGATAATTTCATTTAACAGGTGAAACAGAAACAAACGATTACCATAATCACTTTGGTCTAAAATAAATCCACCAATTAATCCACTCCAACCAAAACAGATCGATTCAAAATCAATTAGTGGATACCGACCTTCAACAGGCCTTACAATCCTTTCAACAGTTGGGATTTCCCTACAAGACTTTTTTGCGGTATTTTCTGATCAAATATAGTCTTTATTTTGTACGGGTTTAGAGGCCAAATGGTAGTTAAGTTTTGGCCCTTTTAAGGGTTAACTAGTGGAATAAATTATAGGTGATAAACATCAATGATACAGCCTCAAAATATTTGCTAAAACTTCAAACATGCATAAAAATTAATCAGTAAATACCATAGACTTCTTTTTCCACATTTCCTCCCTTCCCCCTTTGTCTCTACTTGCACGGGCGGAGTTATGCAAGAAAAATAAAAAAGGATTAAAAAAAAAATAGAACATCATTATCGGAATGTACTGAGAGTTCCACAAGATCCCGAGAGAGAGAACTCAGCACTTTGAGGGTTTTGTTTGTGGTATCTCCATTATTGTCAGTTCTGTAATTCAAGGACTGCATAGGTTCTTGAGATCTTCTTCCTTGGCATACCAGTTTGGTATTATCTTGGACACATGGGGATAAAGATCCTTGTATGAATTTCGGATCGTCCCTTCCGCAACTCCCGTAGCAACAGAAATATCTGCATTCATTTGTTCATTTTTCAGAGAAACATAACAGTAGCTCAAAATTTTTTGATGTCACTGTTCTTGTTTTTTAATTTTGATACACAAACACATTGCTTAGACACCATGTTGGGTTATTCGATATAAAACCTCAGCACCTAAAAGTAGTACATGAAACATCTTAGTTTTAGTTAATAAGTAAGAAGGAAATAATATCAAACCTTTAAGTGGCTTCTTATCATCCGACAGCTGTGTTATGATATAAATAACTGCAGCTGCAATTGATATAGGGCTCCGCCTGCGAAAATTATGCAAATTGTTAGCAAGTATATATTAAGTGAATAAAACATTCATCTTATCAAGCTCCAAGAGTTAAAAAGCAGTAAAGATAAACAATGGGAGAAAATAAGATGACATCTGTGAGAAGTCATGGAATAATGTCAAGGAAAATCATTTTATTTTATTTCTTTTCCTTTCAGTGTCTTTAAACTTTCCAAAACATGCAAAAGACAAGTAACCAAATTGAATGAACAATTTGGTTGCAAGGATCAACCTAATCGGCAAGAACATGGAATAACCAAACCATCAATGAAATTGACTAATGATTTCTAGAAAATAAATGCCAAGATACTTACAAACATCCATATCCCAAAAAGGTGTTGCTTCTCACTACCAGCATTTCATAAGTCACCATTATAATAACAATCTTTAAAAAGTAAGAGCAATTATTGCAAAATCTCAACCATAATTGTCAGTTACTGCTCTAATCAGCTTCTTTTTCTTTAGTTCACCATTCGAATAATAACTCAAACATTTCTAATTCTTTCCCAATCAAGCAGTTAATCAACTTAAATCCCCATTTCCTAATCAGCCATTCTGTTAACTTGATAAGCCAGACATGTCACATATGTTACTCAGATTTGGGCAAATGTTGAATACAGGCACGGTTAATTTTTTCCAAGTTGTCCAGATATTTGGAGGGTCATTATATTCACACCTATGTCCAGATATAGGTCAAACATAGGTACTAAAAGAAAATTTAAGAGTCAAGTCACATAGGTCTATACAGAATTATCCAAGCCATATTTAAGTTCGTTTGAAAGGAAAAGGCTAAAAAAAATTCTATTTAGGCTCACAGCTTCATGATGAGATTAGAATAATAGCGACCTTATATCAAACTCCTCAGACTTCTGAACTGCTTCTTGGGCAGCTTTAACTGCTTGATTATTCATGCCAAGATTGGAACAAAAACGCCTCTGATAATTAAACAAAATAAAGTCAGCAGCAACCATAAATGGTAAGCAAAAATAAATAATTCAATATTCAACCATGGAAATGCTCCCAAACATATGGCAAAGAGGGGAACTCACCATGAAGTCACCAGCATGTATGGCTCCCATCTCCACAGACTGACCAGTCTCCAATCCCAGTTGTTTCACTATGTATTCTTTTGCTCGGCCAATTTCTTTCTTTGTGGCTCCATTGGCAACAGAGCAAATTTCTATTTGAAATCCACAGGTTCAAGGAAGCTCATAGACATTAGGAAAGATAAATCATGAAGCATCCAGATGTTAAAAGAATCTTAGGCTGTACCCTTGACAGTGCGTGGCTTGTCCTCTTGTCGACAAGCAATGTAAAGGCAAGCAGCCAACAATGCATCCTGATTTCTTCCTCTACTAGACTTCTGGTCTTCCACCTTCTTATATATCTCATTGGCTCGATCCTTCAAAGGCAAAAGCCCCAAAAATCACAGCCATTAATATGAAAACTCTAAATTTAGCTTCTTTTCCATTTCGTTTCTTTTCCGAAATACAACCATAAAAAGAACTAATTACAATCATAATCAATCATTACATCCATATATCATTGAAAAGATAAATAACTATGTTAAACTATCAAACTACAAAACCAGAATACATCTGTACATCTCCAAAAATAAACTAAGCCCACACATGGTGAGACTCAAACTAGGGATCTCAAAGTCCCATAGCCTCCTCCTTGCCATTAAACCAAGACGTCACTGGCAACCCTAAATTAGCTTGAAACAAATACTTCAAATGCAAAATAATTTTCTTTTAGAAACATAAACATGCTCACTATTAGTGGTGATCTTTAGAAGGCAATCATTAAGGAGTAGAACACTAGGTGTAGAGATTCCAAGAAAATTTAAGAGGCCAGATGAAGAGAAATTATTTCAAATTATAGAGCATTGCATCCTAGCCTTCTATTCCATGGTAACTTCCTATGGTTACTTAAATCTTTATGTTTTATGGGTTGCTGATACATATCAAGGATGAAGTCTTCGTTCTTATACAACTGAAATAGTGTCCATATATAAAGATATTCAAATATTAATTAAAATAATAAATATATCAAACAATAATGTATAATTGTCCAGTAACTTTTCCTATCTATTGATAGTAGAGCTCTAGTTACATCTTCAAACCTATAAATCACACACCCTTACCAACAATTTTGAGTAATAAACAAGATGATTTCTTTTCCAGCCATCAACCTTAACTTAATCATCTTTCTTCACCGCAAGGTTACTAAGAGCAGCAGAAGCTTCTGTCTACTAATGCACGCATAGGATGGAGGTTTAAATTTATAACTTGCTTTTATTTATGCATAGACTGGGACTCTAAGAGGGACCTGCAACAGCTATGTGCCTATGTTAACCTTTATAAGTATTTCATGCTTTCAACTCATGCACAAAATTGGGGTTTAAATTTGATAACTCCTTCCTACTCATGCAGTGATTGAGAAAGGGAATGGCAGTAGTTATGATTATATTTGTATGTATTTGAGGCTTCAAGCCATAAACAGTGATGGAGATTAGGGTTTCATATTGATACCTTATTTCTAGTCGGCTCATTTACCACAAATTTGCCAATATTTACACTACAGGCATCCAATTTCAAACAACTCAATCTTAGAGTCTGTCATCCTATACTTTTGACTTTGTTTCAACTCAGTATTGATTTAGTACATCTTATACCCTTTTATATGGTCCATGGCAGCAATGCGAACTTATATCAATAATATACATACACATGAATACCAAAATGGGAGTATATCAATAATATGTCCATATGTACATGTCATCAGTCCATGGTAATAAGCTCAAACACCATAAATGATTCAAATTATATTTGTATCAGGCAGCATACCTTGATGGTCGCGACAAGACCCAACCTGAAACATAATTTTATACCAATAAGTAACATTTCATAGTAAATTACTCTCTCAAGCATAGAAATCCCTTTCATTGAGAAAGGGTAGGGGAAAACAAAGAAATACACAAAACGGTACCCCTAAAACAGAATATTAATTGAAAGCTAGTATTTAAAGCTTTTCACAAAGTATTCACATAGATTAGAAACATCAATGCTTTTAAGAAAAATAGAATTCAAAAGCATAGCACTTTCTAATCAATTCTAAATTTCCTAGAATCAGCCCTCAAGCTAGTATTGTTCCATAATTTTCTTCAGTACAAACAAGTAGACATGTTAAAAGAAACTGCATCATAAATTGTTTTCACCAACAATTGAAGTATCTCTTCTCTCAAATGGCAACGGCAACCAAAACCATGAAATAGATCAGAAATCCTCAAAATCTCTAAGGCCTCCCCATTAATTTTTCCCCAGAAACAATGGACATATCAATCTCAAATCAAGTAAAACTCTAATAATTTCACACAATATTCATAATACTAATATCCAGTTTTTAAATTACCTAAAATTGTTTACCAACAAAACGAACTCCTACCAAGCAAAAACCAATTGCAAACAAATCCATCCAAAAACCCAAAACAAGGAATTTGAATACCTATCAGACATTGTAGCAATAGTCTTAAAAGCGAGAATCAACCCCCGATCCGGATTCGACCCACGATTCTGCCACCGACCCAGCGAGGATGAGAGGAACTCCCCGGAAGCACCGTTAGGCTTAGCGATAACGGTGGATAAACCGCCATCCGCCAAAAGCGGATTGGTGGGACCGCCGACACGGACGGGATCATTATCGCCGGACTCGTTGGCGAAGGTTCTCCACTCCGATGTCTCATCGATAGAATGCGACTCTAAGACCAAGCCGCACTCCGAACAGACGGTGTCGCCGGCGGAATGGTCGAAAACGACCTCTGTGTTCCGCTTGCAGTCCGAACAAAACGCGTCCGCCATTTCCGGAGCAACTAACTGTTTCTTTTCCCCTTCTTATTGGGGGATTTTTACCTCAAAAAACTGCTTTCAAAGTGATTGGAAGATGCAAATTGAAACGTTTTGTTAGATTAAAAATCTAGTTTTCAATAATTACTTTATTTGATTTTGTTTTCAGTTTGTTTTGCTTCGGGAGAAACGTTTGAGGGGATGGATAATTTATTTATAGATAATTTTACATTTTATAAAAATATAAAAAACTAATTTATTATTATTGTTTCAATTAATACCAATTCTTCGGTTACTTATTTTTATTAATTAGATTTTGGAAATTAAAATATGCCTCACATCTATACACTTTTTAAAAAAAATTTAGAATTTAAACCTTTAAGAGTTTATCATTTTATTTTTGAATTTAAAAATACAAATCCAATTATTAATATTGTGACATTGTAATAGATATAAATTTAACAGAAAATTTTAATGATATAAATAAATCTAAAAATTCATGTTAGTAATCAAAATAAAATATTTAAACTAATTAATGATATTGTAATAAAGAATAAAATTCAAATTGAATATAAAACTAAATTGTAACGATTACTGTATAAACCTAAGAAGATGCAAATTTAAAAATTTATGTTAACATTTTAATCAAAATAAAATATTTAGACTAATTAATGACATTATAAAAAATTAAGAATAAATTTTAAATTGAATATAAGATAAGGACTAAAACTGAATTTTAACCATTAAGAAGATCAAGAATGCGTTATATGTAGATAAAGTATAGATTACGGCAAACTCAGTGTACGAGTGAAAAACAATATCTGAAACGTATATTTATTAAAATTTATGTTAAAATTAAAATCATGAGTTTTTTTATTAATTTTATATATAAAAAATAAGATATGATTTATTTTTGTACTTTTAGTAATTCTACTTAAAAACTTTATACTACAAAAAGGAATCGAGAAAATTAAAACCACGTCAACTCTTTCTTTTCGTTTTGGCTGATTAAATCCACTTCTTACTAGGATTGGTTTGATTTTAGGGTTACATGTTAAATAATTGAAATCATTAAAATCGAATTAATTACTTTTATTTTTATTTAATTCATGGACTAATTTATCATTAAATGCCAAAAAAATAAAACATTTATTAGACTTGGCCGATTAAATGAAAAATAATAGGAATGAGCTAATTTTTGAAAAATGCTTCCAGTTGAAAATTATTTTTGAAAGTTTTTTCAGGTGATATGCAAAAAAGTGTTTCTAGCATGGAGCTCTTTCCGCCAAGTCAGCAAAAGCGCTTTTCTTCTAAGCGCGTTAGGGTTTTGTTTATTTAAATTAGGATTTAGGGTTAGTGTTTTGTTTATTTAAAGTAAGGTTTAGGGTTTTTTTGAGATTTTTAATTAATTATTTTGTGATAATTTTTTGAGATGCTAAATAATATTAATTTAATTTAAAATTTAAAAAAATCATATTTTTACCCCCAATCGTATATTCAAATCCTGAAATTTTGAATTGGATTCATAATCGAAACTCCGTCTACTCTGCAGGGATGAAATATTAGTTATTAATTTTTTTTCGCCTTCTTAATATTAGAGTGGTGGTCGATTTTTCAGAAAACTATTTATTGACGGAAATGTGGTTCTTATCATGACGGATTACAAAATTTATAATAGATAATTTTGAAAAAAAATGAATACTTTGTATTAGAAAAAATATTTTAGAAAAATGTTAAGATAATTTAAATAAATAAATAAATAAAATTGAGAGAGAAAAAATTTAATTGGGTTTTGAGAGGAATTTGAAAGAGAATTGATAATATAAGAGAGAGTTGAGATTGAATTGGAAAAAAATGAAATGGCACTACACCAGAATAGGCTTTTAGCGGCACTTTTAGCGGCGTTTGGAACAAAAGCGCCACAAAAAATCGAGCATTAGCGGCGATTTAGCCAAAGCACCGCTAAAGGTAGAGCATCAGCGGAGATTTCCCAGAAGCGCCGCTAAAAATAGGAATTAGCGGCGTTTTATATAAAGCGCCACAAAAAACCTAATACCAACGACGTCGTTTTTGCGATTTTTTAAACCTTTAGCGGCGTTTTTATCTAAGTGCCGCTAATGCTCGGATCTTTAGCAGCGTTTTTATCTAAGCGCCGCTAATTCTCTGGCCTTTAGCGGCGTTTTCATCTAAGCGCCGCTAATGCTCGGATCTTTAGCCGGGTTTTTATCTGAGCGCCACTAATTCTCTGGCCTTTAGCGGCATTTGTAGCTAAGCGCCGCTAATGCATTTACCTTTAGCGGCGTTTTTGCCGAAGCGCCGCTAATAGTAACAAAAATCTTATAAGTTGAAATAATTAATATTTTGTTCTATTTATTATATAGTGGTACAATTTACATTTAAATTATAATTAACAAATAATATTGATTAATACAAAAGTTTTTATTAAAGAGAAGTCGATATATATATAACAACTAACTTTTTATTACTAATTTTCAATCACAATTGATTTAAACTACTTTACTGAGAGAAAATATATTAAATTATGAATAAAATAAAATATAATAAAACTTAAATTTTGTATTGTAAAGAATAAATTACACATAAGAAGAAAGATGGATCTGCTATGACTCTCAAGTGGTGAAATTATGGTACGCTTACTTAATACGATTTGACTTGTTTTAGTTATTTATAGTGTTTATTTTCTAATGGTTTAATTTATTGCTTGTAATGCGACTATTGTTATATTGCATTTGTTTTTTTAATATATATTATGCTTCCTAACTATGTGATTTATTTATTAGGAAAAACTAAAGGATAAAAGATTTGAGTACGGGTTTATTGCTTCTAGTGATAGTTCTGCTCATCTTGAAGACATTGATAACCGGATTATTACTGAAGTTTTGGGTCCTGAAAGGTATGGTCGGGTTCGATTTCAAGGATCTTTTATCAACCCAACCCAATATTTTGGATCCAGCTCGCACCAATACATGGCTTCGGGGAGTCAATCTCAAGCTGAAGTTCAGAGGTTAAAAGACCAAATGGCTCAGATGCAAGCGACCACATTTGAGGTTCAAAGGAAATATGAAGAACTTCAGCAACAACTTAAAACAGAGGCGACAGCGAGGGAAGCAGAGGCTACAGCGAGAGAAGCAGAGGTCGCAGCGAGAGAAGCAGAGGTTCAAAAGAAATATGAACAACTACAGCTACGACTTCAAGCAGATGCGGCATCGAGAGAAGCAGAGCAGAGCAAAAAGTACGACGAACTTCAACAGCAGGTTCAGATTATGATGAAGATGTTTCAGCAGTCGCAACTTCCGCCGTCATAGTGTATATTGTATAAATATTTTTATCATTTTAACTTTTAACGTTTTTGTAAAGAAAAGTATGAATTCACTTTTATTTATTGATATTAATATTATTTTAGTCATTTAATTTGAAATATTATATAAATTTATTGTTTTTGGTTAGTTTAGATCTGGTTGCTTTTGATTTGTTGTTGCAAGAGGGCTGAAAAAAATAGAAAATTTTATTTTAAAAAAATCCCAAAATTAGTGGCATTTTTTAAAAAAGCGCCGCTAAAAGTCATATCATATAGTGGCGTTTGTGAAATAAGCGCCGCGAAAGAACACTACTTTTAGCGGCGTTTGTAGATGAAGCGCCGCTAAAGAACATTACTTTTAGTGGCGTTTTTTACCAAGCGCCGCTATAGAACATTACTTTTAGCGGCGTTTTTTTCCTAAACGCCGCTAAAGATCATGTTCTTTAGCAGTTTTTTTTCCCAAGCGCCGCTAAAGAACATGATCATTAGCGGCGTTTTTTTCCTAAGCGCTGCTAAAGAACATGATCATTAGTGGCGTTTTTTCCTAAGCGCCGCAAAAGTTAGCGACGTTATCCTTAGCGGCGTTTTTTGTGGCGATTCCTCAAGCGTCGCAAATGCCTTTAGTGGCGTTAAAAATCGCCGCTAAAGGCCTAAAAAAACGCCGCTAAAAACCTGTTCTGGTGTAGTGTGGGGGTTTATAGGATAATTTTTTTTACCGTTGAGGGGGCAACAACTAATAAAGTTGAGGGTGGGGGCAATAACTAATTAAATAGTCGTTGAAAGTAGGTGACTGTCGGGGGAAAAGAGCTTCCAGCTGGAAGTACTTTTGCTAGAAAATGACAGAAAGAGCTTCCGGATGGAAGCACTTTTCTGCGTACCACCTAAAAAAGTTTCCAGCTGGAAGTGTTTTTCAAAAATTGGCTCATTCCCGTCATTTTTCATTCAATCAACCTAGTCCCGTAAATTTTTTTTTGGCATTTACTGATAAATTAGTCTAATTCATGATTATTTTATTTTTTACAATATAAAAAATAGTATTTTCAAAAACCAAAATATTTAATTGTAATTTTGTCTAAAATCGATCCAAAAAAATCGTTATCATCCTTAATTAAAATTTTTTGAACAATCTCATTATAAGATTTAATTATATTTACTCTTTTTGATACAATTCTAAAACTACTCATAATCCCTCCCCAACGTATAAATAGAAAGATAATACGTTTCAACATACTCAAAACCACATCCTCCTGTATTGGAAACAATACCCCATGCTAGTCGAGCTAAAACTCAATCGACCATCCTTAACTAAATTTTATCTATATGAAATTAACTATTAAATAAACTCTAACAATTCAAACTATAGTTTATCCACAGATTAATATTATATTATTAGAGAATATTATGAAAATATTCTTTAATATATATTTTAATAGTTTTTTATCACGTGCAATGCACAGGTTAATTATATCTATTAATTAAATTTTATTAAAAAGTTTGTAAGATTTAACAAATAATATGTTTACTATATATAAATTATGTTTTTATATTGAATAATGTATTGAATAATTTGATATTTGTCTATTAATAAACAAAGAAAAATCAATTAATAAAATAGTTGACATAAATTAATATTTCATTTAAGCAAATTAGTTGTCTAATAAAGGAAAAAAGTTAATTACTATTTTGTTGACATAAATTAAAACTTGTATGTTATAAAATATTGACCGATAAAAATAATAGGTTCAGTTTTATTTGGTGGAAACATGGAATCTGTTTTATGTTCCGTCCTTTTAAGATTTCTAAATGCTCCTACAATCCAAAATTTTAACATCTATAATTGATTGATTTCATAGATGTAATTTTGAAAATGAAAATATCAATTAATTGATACAATTTTAATTAAAGTTATGACGTGTGTTCATTCGCAAAGTGACAACTCATTTTTAAATAGTACAGACAAATTCTTCCTGATTGTTTTATTAAATTTCTGTAGAAAGAAAAATAATTAAAATATATAATTTCTGTTTTATTTTATATTCGGCTTCGTTTTTATTTAAATAATTAATTCTAAAATTTGAATCTTATAATCATATAAAATAAAACGTTTTATATTTTAATATCGCATATTTTATTTGAATAAATTTGTTAAATTATATAAAATATAAGTTAGATTAAAATACAATGAAATGAAGAAATCAAAGCCAACAAATCATTACCACAAGTTTGAAACACACCAACATTAAAAATACCATAGCTTTTAATAATATATAATATTTACTTCTTCTTCTTTTCATCTATTAATAATATTATATATGATATATACTTTTTAACATCTATAAAACATATACGTGGAAAGAATGAATATGGTAAAATAACAAAAAATCGTGTAGGGTTTGAAAATAATTTAATAGTCATAATCTTGGGATATTAATTACATTAATTAAACACTAAAGATTGTTGCATATAAGTGCATAAACTTATAATTATTAATTAAAGTAAGATTATTGCATATTAAACTATATTTTATATAAAAGATTAATATAAAAGTATACATGTTAAATATAAAAGAAAATTAATAAAATGACAAGTCTGCTACTCTAGCACGTTTTGGTTTTTCTTTTTTAGGTTTCTTTCGATTTTGTTTTTGTTGGTGGCGTTGATTAGTTTGGGGCTGGTTCTAATCAAGTTGGTAGAGACACTCAGCAATGGAGAATGAATTGGCAGATTTATCATTGGAAGATGGCGAAGAGGAGGTTTTGTTGGTACATAATGAATCCGATTCTTCGACAGTGGTATATGATCTTTGTCTAGTTGGTGTTTTCTTACGGCAAGTGTAATCCACTTCCCGGCGATAAGAAGTACAATGGTGAATCTATGGCATCCTTTGAGAGGGGTTCAGATCTCAGATCTGGGAAGAAGAGGTTTTTGTTTAGATTTTTTCATAAAATGGATATTAATCAGGTGTTACATGGGGCTCCATGGACTTTTAATAATCATCTTTAATGATTCATCATTTGGAGGATAGTGAGGATCCGATGAAGGTACTGTTAACCTTTGTGATTTTTTGGGTGCAAGTGCATGATTTACCTCTGAGGTTTTTTTCTGAATCTATAGCAAAACAATTAGGTGATTTCGTTGGTATGTTCTTGGAATACGATGGTAAGAGTTTGGATAGGGCCCTGAGGAATTACTTACGTATACGGGTTCAGAATGATGTTAAGAAATTTTAAAAGCGAAAGAAGAAGATTATGTTTTCGTCTGGCAAGTGTTCCTATGTCAATTTTAAATATAAAATACTAACATTGTATGACTCTTTCTGTCAAGTTATAATGGTTAAAGGATTAGAAGTTGCAGAGCTGTTGTAATTAATAGTGTGTGGCTGAGAGTGGAAGGTGAAGGTGAGATAAGGAGAAATGCCCTAGGACGTTCTGATTTGGGGTAGGGATCTTGAGAGGGGGAAGGAAAGAGTCGGGGATGCGTATAGACCATGTTTTGGGGTTAAACTTGAAAGGTAATTTGAAATATATGTCTACAAGCAAGTGGACTCTTCAAAGATATTGGGACAAACATATATGGAATATGACTGGGAGGAGTGCCTTATAGAAGGTGGAGATGGAAAGAAAAGGCCAGAAGGGATATTGGGAATCACAGTGTTTCAAATGTGATAGATTCACTAGTAGTTATAGAGGGGAGGTCATTGGGATGAGCTCAGTTTTTATCAGCGGCTGCCAAGGGACAAGCTGACCTGTCACAATGAAAATAATTTGTTGGAACGTCTGTGGTTTGGGGAGTCCACAAGCTATAAGAAGACTTCGGCATATGCTGAAGGTGTATAATCTCAAAGTGGTCTTCTTTATGAAGACTAAAATAAGTAATGTGTGAATGGAGAATGTGCGTAGAAGGTGTGGGTTTTTAAATGGTATTGATGTTTTGGCTAATGGTTCACAATGAGGTATTTGTTTAGCTTGGAAGGAGAATATTATAATTAATCTAAGGAGTTTCTTTAGGAGCCACATAGACATTGAATTTCAAGAGACTAGAGAAAATAAATAGTGGAGGTTTACTAGTTTCTATGGGGCTTCATTTGTGCGTAGTAGAGATGATTCATGGAATTTACTGAGAAATCCAGGACGTTCCCAGGATTTATCTTAGTTAGTGTGTGAAGATTTTAATAAGATCATGTGTTCTTTTGAGAAGGTTGGGGGTGCCAAGGGAAGAAAGGAGAATGAAGGTTTTTCAAGGAGTATTAGAAGAATGTCAGTTAATGGATGTTGGATACTCTGGAGCATGGTTTACTTGGGAAACAGGAAACTTACCGGAAACAAATATTAGAGAGCGGCTGGATAAAGGCGTGGCGAATGTCAAATGGATGAACGTGATTTCGAGTGCAATGATTCAGTATTTACCTCATTCATTTTAGGATCATTGTCCTCTTCTTATTCACACAGAGCATGAGAGGAACAGGCTAAGGCTGAAAATGTTTTGATTTGAGGTATGGTAGGTAATAAAAGAATCATTTGAAGGGGAGGTGAAACAAATATGGAATTCTACTTCGGGTGATATTTTTACTAAGTTGGAATACTTAAGGATTGGTTTGGGAAGATGGGCGGGTTCTGTTAGGAGTAAAAAGGAGGGTCTCAAGAGGGATCTGACTAGAAAATTGGAAGAAATGATGGATGAGAAAATAGTTGACGAAAATCTTGTAGAATTTATCGATACTAAAATCCATATTAATTTAGATATCGATAAGGATGAAATGCATTAGCAGCAGATAACATGTGCTAGCTAGTTGAGGTTAGGGGATAAAAACACGAAGTTTTTCCACAACTATGCTTCTCATCATAGAAGAATGAACACTATTGGATGCTTGAAATATGATGATGGGAGGGTGACTAAGGATGAGGGTGAAATGGAAGAAGTTGCCCGAAGTTATTTTCAAATCATGTTCTTGACAAGTGGGGTTGAAGATGCCGATCATATTTTATTATGGGTGAAGAGATGTATTTCGAATGATTTGAGTCAGATGCTAATGGAAAAGTATACAGAGGAAGAGGTCTATTCAACATTGAAAGATATAGGGCCAACAAAGCGTCTAGAGCAAATGGATTCCCGACTTTATTCTTTCAAAAATATTAGCATGTAGTGGGGAGAGACATCACTTCCTACTGCTTGGGAATCTTGGTTGAAGGTATGGAGATAGACTCTTTGAACATTATCATATTATCCTTAAAATTCCCTATCTGATGAATTTAGTGAATTTTAGGCTAATTAGCTTGTGCACTGTTCTTTATAAATTTGTAGCGAATATGGTAGCTAACAGTTTTCAGAAAGTCTTGGATATTTGTATTGATAGTGCTCAAAATGCTTTTGTGCTGGGTCTATTGATATCTAATAATGTGTTGTTAGGTTGTGAGATTTTGCATACTTTTCGACAAAAGAGAATAGGGAAAAAAAGGTTTATGGCGTTGAAATTAGATATGAGTAAAACATATGATCGGGTTGAATGACAATTTTTAAGGGTGATGATGGAACGTATGAGGTTCGATAGGTCATGGGTGGAGATTACCATAAAATGTATCATTTTTGTCTTGTACTCAACTATTGTGAATGGGGAAGCTAAGGAGGTATTCAAACCTACTAGGGACTTCAGCAAGGGGATCAGTTAAGTTTGTTTCTTTTCTTGATTTGTAGTGAAGAGCTATCGACTTTTATAAGACTTACTTTGAGAGATGGTTTGATAAAAGGGGTGAAGGTTAGTAAGAGGGGTTCTCAAATATGACATTTGCTATTTGCTGACAATTGTGTTCTTTTTGGAGAAGCTAATGATAAAGGGGCTCAAAATTTAAAAACGGTCTTAAGGGAGTACGAGATGTGTTCGTGGCAATGCATTAATTATGAAAAATCCACTTTTTTTTACAGTTCAAATACTTCTGAAGGAGATAGAGAACTGGTTTCACGTATTTTAAGGGTTAGATATTCGAATGATCTTGAGAGGTATTTGCGCTACCAAATATGGTGGGGAGGCAGAAAAATGTATCGTTCCAAATTTTAATGGTTCGGTTTAAGAAAAGGATTGATAGCTGGAGTATGAGATTTTTGTCACAAGAAGGAAAAGAGGTCTTCATTGAATTTTTTTTACAAACTATTTCGATGTATTCAATGGCTAATTTTTTGCTTCCAAAGACACTTTGTGGGGATTTGGAAAGCATTATGGCAAGATTTTGGTAGCAAAAGGGGTATGAAAGGATGAATATTCATTGGTGCGAATGAAATCATTTGTGCAAGTGGAAATAAAATGGGGGTTTGGGTTTTCAAAGCTTAGCAAAGTTTAATTTGGCATTGTTAGCAAAATAGGGGTGGTGATTTATTACTTATCTAAATTCTTGGCGAGCTCGTGTTTTAAAAGCTAAACACGAATTCTGATTTTTTAAATGCCAGATTAGGGAATCTACCTTATTATACCTGGAAGTATATGTGGACAGCGAGAGGTCTTCTATAGAGTGAACTGTGTTGGAGGGTTGGTACTGGTGTGAAAATTTTAGTGGCTGGAGATGCGTGGTTACTAGGGCCAGCTAGTTACAAGTTGAGTAGTGGTATCAGTAATGTCGAGATATCATTAGTTTCAGATCTAATGGACAATAATTTGAAAAAATAAAAAGTAGAGGTTATTAAAAATACATTTATAAAAGTTGATGCAGTTGCAAATTCCATTAGCGAAGAAGGTACATGACAATATGTTGGTGTGGAGAGGTGAGCCTTTAGGGGAGTTCTCGGTACGAAGTGCCTATAAACTATTACAAGCAGGTAACATAGATCTTAATGCTAGTAACATTTAGAATGATTTCAAAGATTTTTACTAGAAACTTTGGAAATTACACCTTCATACTAAACTTAAAATTACAATCTGGAGAATTTCATGGAACTTTCTACCTACTTTAGCTAATCTATTTTACAAAAGACTGATGGTGGATGTACTGTGTCCCAGATGTGGAGGGGCTGTGGAGAATCTCGATCATGTCTTTCATGAGTGTCTTATAAATTGGAAGTATAGGAAAATTTAAACTTCACATGGCTAGTGTCAATGCCAAATCTGGATAGCAGAAAGTGGATTACCTAGGTTTTTAGGAGAAGGTCAATCACCCTACGTCGTTTGTTTTGCTGTGCAATATTGGTAATCTAGATAGATAGGAATAAACTAATGCATGAAGGGAAATAAATTTTGGAAGAGAGATTTATGAGTCAATTTTTAGATATTCAGGAATTAGATGGTTTAGAGGAAAAGGTACTCATCAAGGGTTGTGAACAAACCTCTGAATAGTTTTAGAAGCAAGGACAGTAAATTCATAGTTCGTGCCTAGATAAGAGCCCATATTTTTGATGCGATTACCAGAATTATAGATAATCTTGTGTCAGAGAGCTTGATTGAGAATACTGGGATGTCACATGGGGCTTCTTTGATAATAGATGAGGCTTCCTCCTATAGAGTTTGAGTTGGGTATGTGGTCTTTCTACTTCTTTTCTTTTTTATGATAATACCCAATTTTTTTGTGTGAAACTATTAAGGGTGTGCCAACCCAAATTAGTAGAGTTGTGAAAGATTTTCTTGCTGAATATGAGTTTGAAATAGCTTCTTTCCTTGAGACTAGAGTAAATTGCCCTAAGGCCGATGATATTATTTCAAAGCTTGGTTTTGATTTTCTCATAGAAATAAAGCTTGAGGTTTTTCTGATGGGTTGTAGATTTGTTGGAGGAATAGTATACAAGTCCATGTTCTACTGAACAATCTACAATTTGTTCACTGTTGTATTAAAGGATAGACAGATTCTAAAATCTTACTTGTGACATTTGTTTATGGTAGCCCGGATAAGCAAAAATGTAAATTCTTGTGGGATCGTTTGAATTGTATTACACTTCGGTCAATGATCTATGGATTTTGGTGGGTGATTTCAACTCTATTTGATCCCTAGAGGAGAAAAGGGGTGGTCGACTGACTTCTATGGGGTGTAAAATCTTTCAAAACTTTATTTTTCATAATGGCTTGCGGGACCTCGGATTCAAAGGACCACAATTCATATGGAGGAAATGAGCCATCTTTAAAAGATTAGATAGGGTAGTAGAAAATAGGGAATGTGGTAGTTCTTTTCTAAAAGCTACAGCATTTCATCTCCTATGCTTGAAGTCCGATCATAGACCCATTTTGATTTTAATGAACCCTCCTGAATGGATATATCATAATAGGTTGTTTCATTTATTGGGTTCTTGGGTGTAGCATCCATCCTTCAATAATTTCATTTGGAATAATTGGAAACATGGTTTGGACATTTCTACTTCTATTAACATCCTTACTTTAGAGTTAAAAAGATGGAATAAAGAGGTGTATGGGCATATTATTAAAAGAAAATGTCTTCTTGCCCGTCGTATCGAAAGGGTTCAGGCCTCCTTGGGTTGTAAGTGTTCGAGGTTCCTTTTGAATCTTGAGCTTGATTTGTGTACATAGTATGAAAAATATCTTGACGAAGAAGAGTCATTAGGAGGCATAAATCTAGGGTGGAATGGATTCAAAATGAAGATCGAAATACAAATTTCTTTCATAGTAAGACTATTATGAGGAGGAAATTTAATAAAATTTCAACTTTGAAGTCGGGTGATCATTGGTGCTATGATGATGATAAGCTTCAGAGGGAAGTTGTACGTTTCTTTTCCTCACTCTACTCGTTGAATGGCCAAAGCCATGGTGTATTTCCTTTACATGGTTATTTTCCAAGAATTGAGCCTGTTGTTCTTGAAAATCTAGCCATGAAGGTGACTAATGAAGAGATTCAAGATGCTATGTTCAGTATGGGTCCCTTGAAGGCTCCGAGATTGGATGGGTTTCATGCCCTATTTTATCAGAATCAATGGGAGACTGTTGGCCCAAATGTTTGCGATTGGGTGTGTGGAATTTTTTCAGGTCTAGTTCTAGATTGTAATCCTTATTCCCAAAGTCTGGAGCCCTGAAACTTTCTCACAATTTTTACCAATCAGTCTTTGTAATGTTTTATGCAAGATTATTACAAATATTATTACTAATCGGTTCAAACTAGTTTTTCCCTCACTTATTGCACATAACCAAGTGAGCTTTGTGGTAATGAGACACATAATTGATAATATTATTGTCGCTCAGGAAATTATTCATTCGATGGCTATTAAAAGTTGGATGGAAAAAAAAGTTGGATGGCTATTAAAGTGGACTTTGAAAAGGCTTATGATCATCTCTATTGAGATTTCATCGAAGACTCCCTATTTAATGCACGTATTCCCCCGACTTTATCCAGAATTATCATGGACTGCATTTCTACTACCTTTATGCAGATTATTTGGAATGGTGATATCTCGGATGAATTCATTCCTAGTAGAGGTATTCAACAAGGGTGTCCCCTCTCGCCTTACATTTTTGTTCTTTGTATAGAGAGGCTCGTGCATCTTATTCATAAAGGTGTTGATGATAGAACTTTGAAACCCATTTCACTTGGGAGGAATGGCCCAACTATTTCGTATCTATTCTGTGTTGATGATTTATTCTTGTTTGCGGAAGTAGATGTAGCTCAGGCAAAAATGATCAAGGATGTTTTAAACACATTTGGGAGTGCTTCAGGGCATAAAGTGAATACCTATAAAGCCAATGTGTTTTTCTCTAAAAATACAGAACCAAGAGTTGTTACTGAGATTTGTGGTGTACTTGGATTTAATGAGACTGGTGATTTGAGATCCTATTTAGGTATGCCATTGTTCCATCGGTGAGTGGCAATAAACTTTCAATTTTGTCATTGAGAAGGTTTGAAAAAAGTTGGATAGTTTGGAAGCTAATCTTCTGTCCATGGTAGGGTGTGTGAATCTTGCTTGGTTGTTCCTCTTGTCAATACCTAACTATTTTATGCAAACTACTAGGATTTCGGTTAGTGTTTGCGTTGAGAATTGAGAAGCTTGCCCGAGGTTTTATTTTGGGAAAATTAGTTGCTAATCATAAGCCAGCCTTAGTAAAGTGGTTTGACTGCTGTCAACCTTTCTCCAATGGTGGTCTTGGTTTTTGACGTCTCAAGGAGCAAAATGAGGCTTTTCTGCTTAAATTGGGTTACCATCTCCTTACTAATAAGAATGCTCTATGGGTCAAAGTCCTTCGAGCTAAATATAAGTACAGATGACTTTCCAACTGATATTTCTAAAGGTCAGTGTTCATTTTTCTAGAGATCTCTAGCTAAGGTTTGGCCTCTTGTTCGTCAAAACCTTGCTCGGTCAATGGGTGATGGAAGTCTAATCAAATTTTAGACTGATTCTTGGATTGTGGAGCTTGGTCTATTAATTAACTTCTGTCTTAATACCGATTTGATTGATGTTTCTATTACTCTCAGGGAGGTGATGACTGCTAATGGTATTTGGAATTGGAGCTACTTGGGTCGTTATTTGAGTAATGATATTATTTCTTATATTGTAGGCATTCCAGCACCAAGCTCTTTAGTCGGGTGTGATACTTTGATTTTGACGTGGTCTAAGAATGGTAGTTTTACTGTTAAATCAACTTATAATACTTTTATGAAAGATTCTTTTCAACCAATGGACAACAAATGGAAACTTGCATGGTCCTTTTCTGGCCCTCAGCGTGTTCGACAATTTATTTGGTTAGTCCTTAAAGAACGTTTACTCACCAACACTGAACGTTGCATAAGAGGTATGGTTGAAAATCCTTATTTCAGTTTGTGTGACGGTGCTAAAGAATCAATTTTACATGTTCTTCGGGATTGTTACAAAGTAAGATAAGTGTGGGAGTAGCTTATTCCTTTGAGAGTAAGGAATAGTTTTTTTCCTGTTCTTTTGTTGCCTTAGTTGTCTGGAAACTTGAAGAATAAATTTGGAATAATTCTTAATAATGTCGATTGGCAAACCTTGTTTGGTATTATATGCTGGAAGACTTGGAAACAAAGGAATTTTTGTGTGTTCCAAAGAGAGCATTTTAATGTTTTACATATTCTTTAATCAGCATGGTGTTGGGCAAAAGCCATTAAGGAAATTTCAGGATGTCCAGATGGAAATATTAAAAGATAGATTTGTGATCGAACTTGGAACCCCCCACCTATAGGTTCTATTAAGTTGAATTCGGATGGGGCATGAAATCCATGATTAGGCTTAGCTTCCTCAGCGACAGTGGTTAGGGATGACCAGGGTAGGTAGATTTGTGTGATTGGAAGAAATATTGGCAGATATAGTGTTGAACAATCTGAGTTATGGGTGATTTATGATGGTCTCCAATTGGCTTGGTCAGGTAAATGGAATAATATAATTGTTGAATTGGATTGTACTTTAACTGTTAAAGCCATTAATGGCAGGCTCTAGGAATAGATAAATAGGGGATTGATTCTGAGAATTCAAGAACTTTGTAGAAGAGATTGGAATACTGCGGCTTATTCTCTAGCTGGGTTGATGAAAGATTTTCCTTTTGGTCCACACGTTTTTAGGAATTACCTTTAGAAATTGCTAATTAAATTAGAAATGATGGTTAAATTTTGACTTAATAACTTTACTGCCCCTTTGTAATTGATTTATAATTTTTTTCCTTACACAAAAAAAAAGTTTTAATTAAGTTTCAAATGCATAATTAGAATTTTAATTATAATAGCAATTCGAAAGTTACAAATAATATTTATCAACATTATCTTTAGTAAAAGAAATTGGAAATTTAAAATAATATATTTTTGAATGTTGGTTGTGAGACTAATACCAAGGGGGTTAACGAGGAATATATGTCGATTTTAAAGAAAAATTAGGGTTTTAGGTCAATTTTTTTGATAAGTAGGGAAATAAACTGTTTTTTAAGAGAGAAGGCAAAACTGCCTTCTGCAGGGAGTGCTTTTAGCTAAAGTGGCAAGAGAAAGAATGGAAGTGTCTCTGCACTCCCTTAAGGAGGCATTTTTGTCATCTTTAACCTCATTTTGCAAGAGCCTTAACTTTATGTAGGACAAACTCGAAAACCCTCTCGTCTTTTAACCTTTTGGGTAAGCAAAATCATATGTATTTATGATTTCCAAGAGAGCTTTGGTGTTTGTACTGGTCGAGGTTGGACTTATTTTCCTTTTGTTTTGAAATGAATCTCTTCTACTTAATCATACATATATGCATATAATATTTATAGTCAAAAATTTATTCTCATATCATATTACATTCATAGCCTCTCAAATACATCACACACTAGTAATATAATACACCAAACACAACACTTTTTTTACTTTTCTTTTCTTTTCATTTTATCCACATATAAAGATACAAATATGTTAACAAGCCTTCACATTCATTCCATGTACTTGTATTTGGTGCTTGTATTTGTAACTGTGCTGTTGCTTTTTAAACCTTAAATCAGCTTATGTTGTTGTTGTTAGCATTGAAAACCAGCTTATGTTTTGTAATATTGTTGCTGGTATATTGTTGTTTATGTTGTTATACATGGTTGCTGGTATACATGGTTAACCAGCTCATGTTGTTGTTTACAAACTTGAAAGACTTGAAATGGGATATAATATGTAGTTGTTGCTTACAAATTGTTTTGTAATATTGTTGTTGCTTACAATAGTTAGAAAGTTGTTTTGTAATATTTGATTTCATTTCAAAGTTGATAGACTTGAAAGAATGTTTAATCTTCATTTCACTTGTATTTCTCAATACTCATATATCAAAAAAGATAACAGATGAAAAAAAAAACATTTGTATTTCTCAATTCTCACATATTTGTTTTTTCAATACTCATATGTTAGAAGAGATAACACACATTGCATGGATCAATGCTCATATATTAAGGCCAAAATGTCAAACTGTTTACAAAAGGAATGAGGGGCAAAATATTGCCAAATTTTCCTATAATTCAACACAATTGAACAGATGTGAATTGTAGGCAAATTTGCAAAAAAAATTCAGTGACTATATGCCTAAGTTTGTCAACAGTAGCATCATAGGAAAATTTACAAAAATTAATCTGCCTAAATTAATAAATCAGTAGCAGGCAAATTTACAAAATTTCAAAAAGTTAACAAAGTAAGGTTTGTTCACAATATCATCATTGGTCTGTCATAGATGACTCTTGAGTAGGAGGCATCCATATAACAGTGGTTGGTTTTCTCTTGAATGAGAGCTTTTCTCTTGGGGCAACATCTTTTTGGTGAGTTGGGACAGTTTGTAACTGAGTTGGGGTAGCCTGTTGAGTTGGGGTACTCTCTTGCTGATTTGGGGTAGCCTGTTGTTGAGTTGGGGCAACCACTTGGTTGTGAACTCCAACTTTATGTCTTTTGACCTACAGGAACAAGTGAAATCTGTCAAACAAATTCATAAACAAAAGTAATTTAACTTAACTTAAGGCAAATGACTTACTGGAATGTTTTGGCCAACTTTCCCTTTGCAACTCCTTTTATTGTGGCCTATTCTTTTACATTTACTGCACCTCATGTCCACCCCTCTCTTGGCCAACCTTTCTGTTGTTTGTGGTTCATCAGGTTCTTTCCTTCTCACCTTAGTAGGTCTTCCATGTGGCCTTCTTAGTGTAGGAGGCAATATTGGCAACATGTTTGACAAAGAGACCCATTGTTTAGGGCCCCTTACTGGCCTTATAAAGTTGGAGTAAATTTGAAGCTGGGTTTGCTTGGTGTACCAAGTTTGTGCATAAGTATCTGGGAACTCATCTTTTAGATGAATGACAGGCAGTGCATGTATGTAAGGGATGCCAGTGAGATCCCAATTCCTGTAGGAGCAGGAATTCTCAACTAAGTCCACCATATGCTAGCTGCCTGAACCACATTCAACCTGATACCTGTACCCACCAACATGTGATGGAACACACCTAAAAAATAGTCACCATGCTTGGTTAAAAAAAAATCACTAAAACAACATTGTGAGTAGCTCCACCAACAATGATACACACGCACCTAAAAAACAGTCACTACATGCATATTATTAAAAAATACTCACTGCATGCATATTAAAAAGTAGTCAACAATATATATATTAAAAAATATTCATACACATATTAAAAAATAGTCAACAACATGTATATTAAAAAACAGTCATACACACCAATAATCACTGCATGCATATTATTAAAAAATACTCACTGCATGCATATTAAAAAATAGTCAACAACATGTATATTAAAAAATATTCATACACACCAACAATCACTGCATGCATATTATTAAAAAAATACTCACTGCATACATATTAAAAAATAGTCAACAGCATGTATATTAAAAAACAGTCATACACACCAACAATCACTGCTTGCATATTAAAAAACACTCACTAAAACAGCATGTGACCAACAACATGAAGTCAAAATAATGGCATCAGAAATATTAAAAATGGTAACTTTACCTCAATGAATCTTTTATATTTACATCTAGCTTTTTCCTAATCTTTGGACACAACATTCCTTTCCATTTGTCAGCTTATTCTTTTTTCTTGACAATAAGCAACATAATCTTGGTCCTTATTGTTTCCATCATGGTCAGAATAGGTTTCCCTCTTGCTTCCAGTATCATCTACCAATAAATAACATAAAGGATTAATGAATTGGTAATGATTAGTAAGAAGCATAAAACATAGGGGTTTACCTTGTTAAAGGATTCAGAAAGATTATTCACCAACATGTCAGAATGACTCCTAATTGAGAAGTGAGGCCTTGACCAGTGAGTAGGGTTCTTTTCCTTCAACAAATCATAAGCATGCTGATTGGTTTTCTTCAATTCATCCATGGCATCCTGAAAATCCTTTGTAGTGCTTGCTCTGGCAGCGTTCCAAAGCAAATCTTTCAATTCCTCTATTCGGAAACCAATCTTCTTGAAATTGGCATGTAGGTGTCTAACACAGTGTCTTGTTTCTGCATTAGGAAACAACATACATATTACTTCTAAAAGTCCCTGCAATTAGAACAAATACAATTTAATTCTTTGACAAACCCTAAACCCTAAATAGAAACAACATAAAAAATAAATAAATGGAGTTTTACCTTTTGTTTGTCAGACATGACAGATATCTGGTATAAGCTCACAATTTCCAAGTCTATTGCAAGCAACTCCAAGAACCAAAGCCATGATGCTTGGTTTTCACTTTCGACAGCAGCATATGCAAGAGGATAGATGTCATTATTTGCATCTATCCCAACCGTTGCAAGCAAGTAGCCACCATAGTAGCCCTTTAAGAAACATCCATCTAAACCTACTATCCTTCTACAACCAGCCCTATAGCCATCTTTGCATGCCTACAGACATATATACATCATTTGAAACAACCTGTTATCTAGATAACAGATTGTTGTTGTTCCCTCATTTTGGGTCCTAACCTCCAACAAATACTCCTAAATCTTCTCATATCGAAATTGTAATCGAAATCAAAATCAAAATCAAAATCGAAATCAAAATTGAAATTGAAATAACCCAAAATAACCCTAAATCGAAATGCTCTAAATCCAAAAAATAAAAAAACAAAATTCAGAAACTTACCCATTAAAGTGGACGTAACAACATTGGCAGCTTCTCTTCTATTGACCATTATCGCTAAGAATAGAAAACACTGAATGGTTTCTAGTTTCGCCTTCTTTTCTCTCCAAACGAAAAAGACCAATCATTTTCTAACCTTATACCCTGTTAATCGATTATTGAATCGATTTCTAACCCTAAACCAACCTTCTTAATTGATTCCCGAATCAATTTCAAACCCAAACCAACTCAAATCACAATCTGTTTCTAATTTTTTACCCTAAACTAACATAACCATTCAATTTTTTCCCTAAACCCGCCCCAAACCAAGACCCATCAGTTGCATCACCAACGTGGCAAGTTACTTGCCACATCAACTGGTTAACTTGTCACATCAGCGGTCCCATTAATACACTAACTAAAACTGTTAATCAATGACTATTTTGTCACTTTTTTATAACGTCAGTGACTGTTTTGTAACTTTTCAAAAGTTGAGGACTGAAATGAAATATAGGTGACTGTTTTATTAGCTACCCCAAAATTGGATGACTGTTGGTATAATTTACTCAAAAAATTGTTAAGCTTTCATCTTCAGGAATCAATTTGCATACCAAAATCCTTACCTGTTCAAATATATAATATAATAAATATATACAATCATAAAAAAAAAACTCAAATTTCTCGTAATTTTAGGTCAAAACACAACATTAAAATTAATATGGATAATAAATAAATATGAAAGAAATTATACCCAAAATCCAAGAATATTGGGTTGATTTGCAAAAAGCCTAATGATTGAGCCTGGTTCACCAATAGCTTTTGCAACATTTCTTCTATAATTTTTCAAAACGAAAGAACTATCCCCTTTCATTTTCAAAACCTTAACCGCCTTTGTTGTGCTGTCGCCTCGAGAAATCTCCACCACCGTCATTCAGCGTTTCTCCTACATTACAGCACGGTAAAAGCCATCAAGGTAAAGTCCAAAGCCTCTTTTACTCTTTCGCATGCAGCCACAATCGTCGTTGCCGCTCAAGCCGTACTCCTACATCGTCGTCGTCAGAAGAAAGGCCGTCCTGAACCATCACTTCTCGTCGTCGACTTTAATTGATTTAAGATTTGTGTTTTGATTTTACAGGTGTTATATTGATAGAATGAAGATAGATTACTGGCGAAATAAAATGGTTTATTGAAATTATTTAATTAAATGTTTTGATCTAAATTTTAGCTAATGTTTTGCATAATCTTAATAGTCAAAGACCAATAAATAAGCATGCGTATTATCATTTCCATAAAGTTGTTATTACTTTTTTGGTTCAATGTTTATTACGCCATATAACTTTTGTTTTAATTACTTTAAATTCATGTCAAAATATGCTTTTTTCTTCTTCTTAATCTTCATAATTACATTGCCAATTGCTTATGGAAATTCAACATTTCAAATTAGAGGAATTTTGAGTTATGACTAATACCCTCATTTATTATAATTTATTAAAATTGAATTTTATTACTTTAGTAATATGAAAACAAATTATTAGTTTTAAACACAAATTTTGACATTAATTTGCAAATGGATTTGTTGAAACCTAAAAATTGTGGGTGCCATTTATTATAATTATTTTTGACTACCCATTATTACCGTTAGTAATACACTACAATACAATAAAATTCAAATGAATTATATCATATAATATATTAAAGTATAAATAATATATTTTGAAAAATTAAAATATATTGAACTTGATTCAGTTAATGTAATTTTCTGTTTTATTCTCAAAAAGAATACAATCCTTAATCAGTCGTGAAAATTATGGTTTGAGTAAAAGTTTTACTAATTGCATTTTAATTCTTCAAATTCCATAAAAATATCCACATCATCCACATGGCAATAATATAAGTTTTCAAATGTCGAGCAAAGAAGTCATGCAGCTAATTAAAATTTCCTTTTATATATTTATTAAAACCTATATATATATATATATATATATATATATATATATATATATATTACATACGAGTTTGCTCTATAAGGATTTCCATTTTGATTTTATTTTCTTGATTTCCAACCTTATTTCAATTTATGTAAGATGAATAAATCTTAACCTATGTTTTTCTTTTTCTTTTATAATTTTTTTGTTAGACTTGAAAATATCAAAAGAGGTGGTAAGTTGGTATTTTAAAATTTTCAATAAATTTTGTTAAATGATAAGGGAATGAAAGAACAGTTAACAATATTTATAATAGTTTGACCCCAATTATCTATCTCAATTACCTTGAATTGTTACCTTTTAACGAAAAAGATATAAATTTTACAATACATATATTCTTCATAAGGCTAAGATAAATACTTTCCCCTAACTTTTATGACTAAACTAGAACCCTCTAGCATTTACAAGACTCAAGTAGCAACCCTTCTAATCTTCAAAGGCTTTATACCTCAAAAAATTTAAGCATACTCTTTACAATAAAGAGAAAATGGGTAAACTAACAATAAACCTCTAGCAAGTGTGTATTTGCAAAGTAAAGCTATAAAAATAAAGATGATTAAGAAAAAAATATTACGATAAGCTCTCAATGAATATTTACAAGAGAAATGAATAAATAGAAGATTTTCTCTTGAACTTTTTGCTTGGATGTTGCTCTCTTGAGTTTTGAACTGTCTTTGGCTTGTATTTATACCAAGGAATAGGTTTGTAAATGTTTATGGTCGTTGGAGATGATTTGGAGTTGCTGCATGCATTAATTTTGGGCTTAAAAAGTGTCATCGTAGCCCGGATCTCGAGACTTACCAAGATGTCTCAAGACATGGCTAAAACAATTGGCAGGCCCAAAACTTTTATTTTTCTTCAAAAATTTCCTTTTATTTTTCTTCAAAAATCATCCCTTTTAATTTTTTTCAAAAATTTCCTTTAAATTCTAGGCAAAACTTTGGAAAAATTGCTCCTAACGCCCTAGGGTTCTCAAACCCTAGATATTTAATCCAACTTCTCCTAATTGAACTAGGATTATGTTTTCTCTTTAAAGCCAAATAAAATTTCTTTCACATTCCTATTTATTCTAACCTTTTCTATTCTTTCATCTTTTTTATGTCAAATTTTACGTATTTTTGTTGTTGAATTATTATTGTTTTTCTCGAATCAAAGTCATTCCTTGTTAACTCATTTCTCTATCGGAAACGAAATTGTCAATAGAAACAGTCCAAATCCTAGCCAAGAATCGGTAAGTGCGCCTCAATCTCGATGTTTAGATCTTGAATCACTATAGAACTTCTAGCCTCAATCTCAATGTTTAGATCTTGAATCACTATAGAACTTCTATAACGATAATCTTGCGATCAATTAAATGATCTTTCTTGATTTTTCATCAAATCTTTCGATAATTTTGACGAATCTTGAAAATCATTATTAATTCTTACATAAATGTTGTTTGAATGACTCAATTTAGGTACCCTGGACCATATCTAAGCACAAGGAACGATGTTTGAAATCTCAGAGTCAGCTGTGTATTCTGTTACAAGCGAATTGGGGTAAACCATGCCTTAGGATAAGGCCACATGGCTAACCACACGGGCGTGTGGGCCACCCTTGTGGACTACACAACCCCTTACACGACCATGTTCCCCTGAAGCCCTAAGTTTGTTGGTTCTTACACAGCCTCAGTCTATTACATGACCCAACCACACGACCATGTACCCCTTCCACACGATCTAATCACATGGCCGTGTGTCCCTTGTTTTTCAGATTTTATAGTTTTTCCCCTATTTTTTAGATTTTATAGTTTTTCCTTTTTTTTTAGATTTAGAGTTTTCCTTTATTTTTTAGATTTTACAATTTTGCCCCTATTTTTTAGATTTTACAATTTTGCCCTATTTTCTAAGTTTTACAAATTTGCCCAAAATTTTATGATATGTTCAGTTTAGTCCCTAATTGTTTCCCTAACTATTTTTAGTGCTTTATTTTGTTCAATTGAGTCCCCGATAATATGAATAACACTAGAATTCATGATCTAATTGATTGAGTTAATATTTTATAAATATTTGCATGAATTGTGAATAATAAACATGTATATTGTATCTGTATTTGTAATTGTACGTATAGCATGCCTTATGTTACCGTTAAATCGAACACTTAATAAGCATAACTTTTGCTACTGAGTTGATCTGTTATAAGCATTTTATTTACTACAGTATTGAACTATTATAGGCATATTGATTGCTACTGTATTGTTCTGTTAAAAGCATAATTAAATGCTTTCGTATTAATCTGTTTTGAGCTTGCCATATTGCATTGCATGGGGGTGGGACGATATGTATGGAGGAAGAAGTGGCAGTTTATCTGTAAATTTCCTGTGCACCCACAACCAAGTGGCAGTGTTCATCCTTTAACTGCAAATATGTTGTACATCGATAGCCTATCAACAGCTTTTACCTACAAATATGTTGTGCATCTACAGCCAAGTGGCAGATTTTATCTGCGATATTTTGCTATGTACCCACAGCCAATGGCAAGTTTCATCTATGAATTTTTGTTGTGTATCCACAGCCTAGTGGTAGATTTTATCTGTGATATTTTGCTGTGTACCCACAGCCTAGTGGCAGGTTTCATCTGTGAATTTTTGCTGTGTATCCACAGCCCAGTGGCAGATTTTATCTACGAAACCAGTGGTGGTTAAACCACAACCTAGTGTGTAGGTAGTTGGAGTTCAGGAGAACTCCCATTGTGGTATGTAATGGTGGAGTAGGATCTTTTCTGTTAAACCAAAACCGTATGGTATACATAAAACATGTGCATACAAACTGGATTTTTTGAGATGACATATATACACATGTATACAATGTAGAAGTGGTTTGAAATATTGATATCTTGAAATTGCTACTGTGTACTGTTCTATGATTGTGTTTCTGTATGCTTAAAAGGTTGCATTGGTTTACTTGTGATGGAACTCACACTGAGCTTCATAACTCACTCCCCTTTTTTTTCCATCTCTACAGATAACCCACCAGGGTAGGACGTGGATGCGACATACGAAAGGCTCGAAAACATTTTATTTTATGAAAGTATTATTATGCTTATTTTTATAATTTTTTTCTATTTTGAAACTATACTATTTTATTTATTTTGTGGCATGGGACTCATATGTAGGGTTTATTTACCATGCATAAAATTTAAATTAATTTAAAATAAGGTTTTTATTTAGTTAATGCAAGAAATATAGTTTTATTAAAATAAAGTAAAAAAATCACTTTTCCGCTGCTAGATTGTAGATAAATTTTAAGTAATAAATAAATGGAAAATTAACTAAGTTTTCTTAAAAGTAGTCACCATTACGAGAATAATGTTAAAATTAATTGGATTTTGTCAACTCGCTAGTTTTTCTAAAAATAGGCTAAGTTTTTTTTCTATGATAAATAAATGTTTTAAATTGACTGTTTTATAAAACTACGATCGTGCTAGGCCATCTCGTTGGCCCATTTAATCTCCTGAATTTGGGTCTAATGTTTAGGTCGGGTTGGGGAGGTTATAGCTTAACTATGAAAAATATGCTTATTACAGTTTTAGGGACTAAATTGAATAAAATGCAAAAAATTAGAAAACTTGTGAAAAATGATAATAGGAGGTCATATACATTAAATAAGATGTTATAAGGTATTTAGAACTAATAATTTGAAATGAATTACCATATAGATCGAGGAAAAGGAAATATAACAGATTAGTCATTGACACTTTTTTTGTTGTTGTTATTCCCTGGTAAGTTCATATGGTATAGTTCTATTTATTTTTGTACTATTTATGTTTAAATTGTATAATTGGAATGTTTGAATGTAAACTTAAATGTTGTAATTGATACAAAGGTGAGAAAAATGACTTAATTGAAAAGTGACATACTGTTACATGTATTGAGCCCCAATGAACATGAGATAGGATACAATTGACATTCCAATAGGGTTATTTGCATGCTATACGAGTTTTGTATGAGATGAGTTGTTCATGTATGATATTTATATATTCACTGATTGTACCAGAATCTAACATTTGTTGCGGATTACCGAGTTATATTCACAATTTTTTAGGCGTGTTTCCGGGGGAGGATGTATAGCCTATGGGATTGGCACTTAGTGCCTAGGCGTGTTTTTGGAGGGATGTTTTGCCTACAGGCTTGGCACTCAGTGCCTGTTCTTTGATGGTAAAGCTCGTTTGAGCATTCAATAGTGTTTGGGTGGATAATTTAGTATCTGTATATGTTCATAATAGTTCATCGAGCTGAATTGTTATTGTTAATATACTTGATGAATGGTAAACGAGTATAATATGGTAAAACATAAATGAATTATTTGAAAATCTATTCATGTTTAATGATATGAAGACTTGACATGGTTTTAGATCAACTTGTATAGTATAGAAGGTTATATGACTTAAATATGATGAACTCACCTATTGATATGAATTGTGGTAACAAGGTAAAATATTTAATTAACTGTTCTGTTATGTAAACGTAGAAATTAAGGTATGTTATATTGTTTCCAACCTATGAACTTACAAAGCTTATAAGAAGCTTATTCTATTTTGTTTTCTATTTCTTGTAGTTACCATTTTGTAAAACTCGACGACCGGATCATCTTGAAGATCACACTATCCAACAACCATTTTGGTAAACTTTTTAGCTTTCAATTTAGTTATGTGGCATGTAATAGGATTTTAATTGTATTTAATTGTTTTGTAAAAGTAAAGTGTGTTTTGAGTTTGTACATGAGTCATGGACTTGTTGGTAAATTAATGTGTTTGATCATGACTTGAAATAGTAACCTTGAATGTGATTATTGGCTTTGGTATGTGTTGGAATCATAAAGGTACTTGTTAAGTTAGATTATGTTTCATATGGTGTTATTAGAAATGTATGATTTTGTTGATGGCTATGGTATAATATTTTGATGATTGGTTTAGATGTTATAAGTATGAAATGTGAGCTTATGCTTATTGTCAAATGATAGGTTAATAGGTTGGCACTATGGCCAACATTAGGATGATAGAAACTTGGTATTTTGATTGTTTATAAGGCATATGCATGGTTATACTCTAATTTTTCATGAAATAGAAAAGTACCTTGAAGTTGATTTATGTATTTGATAGTGTCTTGAAGCATTTTGGTTAAAAATAGGAAATGTTATGTTTTGGTATGATTATTGTGCATTTTGGACAGATTTAAAGAATGTTTATATGCATATTTATGATATAGATGAAGGTTTGGGTTGATAGCTTGCATAGTAAGGTAGATTTTTGGGTCACACGGATTACCACACTATCGTGTTTCACGCATAGGTTGTTGACACAATCATGTGCAATTTTATTTTTGGTTACTTTCAGATCAACGGTCGTAGTTAGTTACATGGCCCAACCACATAACCATGTGGCATTTGTTGAAAATTTAAACTTTGACCCACAAGGCATTAGTGAGTTACACGACTTGGATACACGGTCGAGTCAGCTAAGGCTACATGCTCTCAACCTATTACACGGCCTGGTTACACGACAGTGTGACCCCTGTTTTACACTTTTGCCCATTCTTTTCTGAAATGTTCTGTAACACCCCATACCTGGTTTGATCACTAAACCCGAGCAACGAGGTGCTACGAATAATGCGAAACAAACTGGTACAATTAGAACATAAACCATTCAAGCATTAACCACAAGCATTCCATACTATTCAAGCTATAAAATCCATACCAAATCCACAAACAAGCAATGCATCATAAGTTTCAATTATACCTATGTCATCAAGTACCAAACCAGCCAAAATACCATCAATACACAAATTTAATATTTTAAACGGTACAACACATAACCAAAGCTTACAACATACATAACCAAGACTCTATTTACATGCCACTTATAACTGGGCCAAAATAAACCAATAGCTACCGAAAAAGTTAACGGATAGTGTGATCTCCAACGATGTTCCAATCGACAGCATGAATTCGATAATCTACAGGGAAGAAAAACCAAATAAAGTAAGCTTATGTAAAGCTTAGCAAGTTCGAATAACAAAACATAACATACCTATCATTTAACCATACAATTTGAATATAACATAACTCGAAATTCCAAGCCTTGTTTCACATTCCCTAATCATACCACATGGTTAGCCATATACATACAACATTGTAATATACCAAGTTACTTGTTTCACATGCCAAAGTCACTACCATATAACTATACAACCATTTATGCCATTTAATCCATTTCTAAATATTTTGTTAACTATTTTGCCTTGAGAACTATAGTAAATTGATTTCGGATACATGGAAAGATAATGCTCACACAAGCTGGCAATTGAGACATTAACCAATACACGATGCTGCTCACACAAGCTGACAAGAATATGCAACAACTGCTAGGTTCCAGCCATCGGTATGGTATCCACCATTGGCATAGAGTGCTTGGAATTGGAACCACTAGCACAGAGTGCCTAGAACTGAAACACCAGTATGTATCATCGACACTTAGTGCTTGGAACACCCTAATTGTAACAACCCATTTTTCAGTGGTGTTGGAAACAGTGGTTTCGGGGCTACCAAATCTGACAAGTTTGTAAATATTATATTTAATATTTACGAGTTAATTGTGATTTAAAAAAAAGGTTTTTGATATAGTGATTTTTGTTGTATAAATGATTTATTAAGTTGAAGTGGTTTTAGAAAATGAGGTATCGGGATCTCGTGTCTATAAACCGAGCTATAAATATTTTTATAAATATTTATAGAGTGTCATTAAGTTGGTATTAAAGTTACGTTTAAAAATTTTAACGTTTCGATAGTTAATGAAGCAAAAAGGACTAAATCGCGTAAAGTGCAAAAGTTGTGTTCTATAAGCCAAAGGTATTAAATAGCTATAGAAATTTAAAGTGGAAGTCCTCATATGGTAAATAGACCATTAAAGGTGATAGTGGA
Source organism: Gossypium raimondii (assembly GCF_025698545.1). Classification (NCBI taxonomy): domain Eukaryota; kingdom Viridiplantae; phylum Streptophyta; class Magnoliopsida; order Malvales; family Malvaceae; genus Gossypium; species Gossypium raimondii. The sequence continues at coordinate 20,402,107 of NC_068565.1, forward strand.
TGTGCATTTCTTGGCATTAGTGTAATTTTTAAAGTTAGGTAAGAGTAATTTGGTAATTAGGTAATTAAAGATAAAATAAATAAAACAAAAAACAAAACTTTTATCTTCATTATTTTCTCTTCACCAAATGGTTATACTAGTAAGAAAGAAGCCATGGATGCTGGAAAATTTTAGCTAGTCAAATTCCTTGCGTGTAAGCCCCGAAACTATCAGTTTCTTGTAATTTTTATGTTTTTGAGATCATTGCAACTAGGTCCAACTAGCCCATACCTTCGATTTTGAAACTGTTAAAGATTTTAAATGTTCCCATTGATGAAACTTGTGGTGTTAGATGTTAAATGATGAATATAGAATGTTTATTGATATTTAAAAGTATTTTATTAAGTGAATTTTGATGAACTTACCGATTAAGGACTAAATTTTTAAATTGATAAAAGTACAAGGATTTAATCTAAAATTTTTGCATGAATGGGCTGCTTTGGATACCATGAACAATCAGATAAGCACAATTTTGGGTAAAAATGGTTAATTTCCAGGTTTTGGGCTCAGGGACTAAATTGAATAAAAGTAAAACTTTAGGGGTAATTTTGTAAAATGTAAAAATTACCAAATTGCATGAAATGAAATGTATTATTGTATACATTAATACATTGAATGAAATTATTAATTTAGACCAAAATCAGGTGGAAAATTAAGGAAAATAGAAAATTACCAAATGCCCCTAAACTTTGGTATTTCTGCAGTTTAGCAGGTAAGTTCGTATGAACTATACTATGTATATTTTTTATTAAATTGAATGTTATTATATGAAATTTTATTGAAAATGAATCCATATATATACACGTTATTATACAATTTAGCTTATAATAAAACGAGGAAAAATTCAACGATGCACGACGATTATCGAGTCTCGTTTGAACCTTAGGAATATTTAGGATACAAAGAACATGTTATTAGGGGTTACCATGTTTTGGGTGTTGGTCTCGTACGTCCTACTGGTGGTTGAGTGCCATGCATGTGTTGCGGTTACTTGATAGCTTGTGTGAGCAGCACCGTTTAGCTATATCTTGACTGACAGCTTGCGTGAGTAGACCTAGTTATGGCTTGAGAGAGACCATTTATATGAGATATGAGATGGTAGTGGCTTCGACCATGTGTTGGTACATAGTGTGCTAGATTCTCGCATATCTGATATTATCTAAGTGGTTCAACGGGAAATGTTCTGTTACGAGGCGATATGAGTTGGATACGAACTAATATAGGTATGTACATGAAATACATGGAAATGATGGACATGATATATTGATTTATTAAAATGGATGATATATATATATGAAGAAACTGTGAGAGAATGATATGTATCATGACATGTACATATGTGACTATCTTTAATATATTGATATATGGAAATTATGTAAGTGGAGATGAGTAATAAACTCAAGTGTGACATGTAGAGAAAATAAGGTTATCAATGTTGAATTTATATGAAATATGTTCAAGTAAGCTAACATGTGTTGTTGTTTGATGCTTAGGCAAGTGCCAAACTGTTGGTTGAATGGTATTCTGTTTACTTATAAGTTGCATTGCAATGGTAAGTGATCAAATGAAAATATGCTTGTGCTCATGAAAAAGGTGGTATGGTCTAAATTATGCAATTTCTTATGAAATAGCTTATCATCTGAATAATTCGAAAGGGGCTATGTTTAAATGCACTAGCTTGTGGATATGGTTGAATGATATGCTTACGACTTGTGTGTTATGCATATGGAATAGGTGTGGAAAGTAATGAAATGCAAATGAAAATAAAGAAATTTGGAAGAGTTTAAAGTTGTTTAAAATCCTACTATGCTAGAGATGTTATGTATAAGTGATACTGTAGATTTACTCTTTTGTGAGTTGTTGAATTTGGTTTCATGAATCGTGTGGTATTTGTATATGATTATTCTTGATATGTATAAATTTCATATTGGTAATGAATTGATCTGATTAAATTTTATATAAGCTTACTAAGCATTCATTGCTTACGTAGTTATTTTTCTTTACTTTTTAGACTATCGAAAGCTCGATCAGGTTGGAAGCTCGATCGGGTTGGAAGCTCATCGGAGATTTATCACACTATCTAGCGATTATAGTGGTAGATGTTGATATCTTGGTTAAGGTTATAATGGCATGTATAGGTATTTTTCCTAATGTTAGCCTATGTGTTTTGCTTGTGGAAATGACCATTTGGTTAGTTTGCATTTTGGCCTTGTGTTGGTAAAATGATATATATTATAAGGTGTATATAAGTAGCCTTGTAATGGTTGATATATAACTTGTTATGGTTGAATGATGGTAGATAGAAAAGTAGTTGAAAGTGCATATTAGATATGACATGTAACTTGTTCTGTATTGGTGTTTTGCCATAGTAAGCATATATGTATTTTGATGCTAATAATCATGTGGTACAGTTGGTACCAAATGGTATGTTTTGGTAAGTGATTTACATTTTGTGAAATAATGCAAACTTAGTTAGAAGTTAATTAATTATTTTGACCAAATTGAGTACATGGTTATGCATGTTTTAATGTTGTCATTTAAGGTGCCTTTGGGCATATTGGTTGGATGTTATTATACCATATGTGTTTGGCTTGATTATGCATTATTTTGGTGCCTTTTGAGGGCTTATGTATATGTGCAAAAGGGATTATAGCTACATGTTGAAAAGGGTGAAAAAATGGCTTGTAAAATAGTCTATTTTCGTCCACACGGGCAGAGACACGGGCGTGTGTCTCAGCCGTGTGTGACACACGGCCAGGTAGCACGGCCATGTGTCCCCTATAGTTTTCAAAGGGTTGCAAGTTAGGTTTTACACAGCCTAGCCCACTGCCTAGCACACGGGCGTGTCAGGTTATTTCGAAGGGTACACGGCCTAGCTCACTGGCGTGTGGTTTGGCCATGTGACCCAAGTCAGTGAGTTACAAGGCCTAAGACACGGGCGTGTCTCTTGGCCGTGTGAGTCACATGGCCTAGCCACACAGCCGTGTGACCCCTGCAGTTTGTAAATTTTTCATCGTTTCCTTGAAATTTCTATATGTTTCTAATTTAGTCTCGATTTGTTTCTAATGTGTTTTTTAGGGCCTCGAGGGCTCGTATAAGGGACAATATGTATCCTATTGATTGGTTTTGCTGTGATTGATGATATGAATTAAATGTTTTAAAATTTTTGATAGTTCTAAAATGTAAACTCCGGTAATGTTCAGTAACCCTATTCCGACGACGGATACCGGTTAGGGGTGTTACACTAATGACAAGTCATTTGTATCTTAGTTATTCACTAAGTTCACACGGGCTTTAACTTGTATACTTTAATCTTTTCTCGGTTATAACCATATACTAAGATCAATTTAACTGAAACTTTCCATTCAATCCTTTGATTACATTTGTAATTTACCTCAACACACCATACTCATTGTATACACTTATACAAATACACATATACAATTATAATTCAAAACATCAATAAACATAACAAAATTTAATATGAACTTACTTAACCGTAGTAGCTACTGGCACCTCGACGATGACTACTCGATAACTTTTCGTTTCTCCCGATTATCAACCGATTGATCCGTTTCTTGATCTATATATAATAATATAGCTCAATTAACCAATTCAAATGTCTTGAAAATATTTAAATTAATGCAATTGACCCTTTAATTATATTTTACACTATTATCCTGCATTTTGACCTTTTATTCAATTTAGTCCCTAAACCCGAAACTTAAACAATTCACACAGTTAAACCCAACCTAAGCTAACTGAATTATGTATGGTTTTCATATATCCCCTAGTTATCAAAGTTTCACAATAATTTCATGTCAACTTTAATATTTTATCAAATTAGTCTTTAAACTTAAAATCAACCAAAACCACTTTACAAAATAGTCTTATTTAACAACCCAGCTTCAAACCTAACCATTTAACATCAAGAACATTTAAAATTCATCAATGGTAAATTTCAAAACCTTTAATATTTTTACGAATTAGTCCATGGGTTAACTAGATTAAGCTACAACGATTTCAAAATATAAAATTAATAAAAGCAGATTAAGATTACTTACCATGCAAAGAATAATACCTAGCCAAACCTCCAAACTCACTAAAATGGTGTTTTCTTTCTTAAAAATTTGATTGAGATGAATTAAGGAAGATGAAAATATGTTTGTCTTTCTTTTGTTTTTGTTTTATTTATTTATTTACTATTTTACCCTTTAAAATTAAATTAAATTTCATTATAAACCATCCTTAAACCATCCACTATAAATAATTATGGATTATTTATGACATAAATCCTTCAATTAAGATTTCATATCTATTTAACACATATAAACTAATAGTGATTAACTTTTGTAGCTTTTACGATTTAGTCCTTTTCCTTAATTAACCATCCAAGCGATAAAATTTCTTAACCAAATTTTAATAAGACACTCATATAACCCTATAAATGTTAAATAAATAATAAATATTGAATCACTGGTCAGAATTGTGGTCCCAAAACTAATATTTTTGACATAACAGAAAATAGACTATTTCATGTTCAATTCAGTCCTTGATTGTTTTCGAGTTGATGTTAGAGCTTTCGTAAGCTCGATTTAAGCTCAAAATTGCATGCAAAACATGTTTTTTTGAATGGTTGAGATATATTGAATGTTTTGTTGAGTTTTTTTAATTAAATTCACATATTTTTGTTCTATTTATTATTATTGCATCCCGTAATCTGATTTTGGCGAGGAGATGGGTGAAGGGTGTTATATTTAGTGGTATCATAGCTACGATTTAGTCAATTCTAGCAATGAATGTAGCATGTATTGGGTTTAGAAATTACATGTCAGATTAACCTGTGATAGTGTGATGCTATTTGATCTGATCTGACCTTATTTTCTTATAGATTCAAAGATGTCGGCTGAGTCCAATCATGCTATCGTTGATGAAGTAGACAATAATGTTTCAACTTTTGAATAGGAAGCAAGACAGAGTTTTTCGGTTTCACATGATGGGTCAATGGTTCTCAGAGTTCATGCGAGCCAATCTTGTGACTCATCAATCGCCACCCATGTCTCCTTAAAATACTGAAATTATACGATGACACCCTATTGGTAAAATTAAAAAGTGTGGTGCCGAAAAATTCAGAGATGAGACAGAAGATGACCTAGCTAGGGTTTTCAACGAAATGACATGTTCACTCGATGATTACTTAAGATGTGTTGTATCTTTGATAAATATGAAGCCTATCACTAGTGGTCAACATTGAAAGTAGTAGTACCGAAAGACAGGGTTAACTGAGACTATTTCAAAATCAAGTTTCGAAAGAAGTATGTCAGTCAACGATACTTGGATAAGAAGAAGAAAGAATTTCTTGAGTTGAAGCAAGGAAATAAATCTGTAGTTGAATACGAGAGAGAGTTTGTACAGCTTAGTAAATGTGCTCGTGAAATTTTACTAAGCGAAGAAAAAATGTGTGTTCATTTTAAAGATGGGTTAAACGATGAAATTAAAATGTTAGTGGGCGCGATTGAACTGCGAGGATTCATAGTCTTGTCTGATAGAGCTTAGAAGATGAAAGAAATCTGTAATAGTAAGAAACAGAATGAAACGAGAGTTCATGATTTCAGTAAACAAAGTTTATCTAGACCGTTTCAGCTCCTCCATCAAAGAAATCAAAAGAAGCCTTCAGTCGTTTCACTTGACCATCAGGGTTCTTAGGAAGAAATAAAATTAGACCGAATTATTTGATATTGTAGATTGCACCTGCAGACAGTGTTGGCAGTGTTTGTAATGTTCCTAGATATGCTTGTGAACATTGTGGAAAGTTACATACTAGTGAATGTAGAACCAAAATGGGTTCTTGTTGTAGATGTGGTTCAAAATGGGTGAAAAGGGTGTGAAGCATTTTTGGCATATATACTTGATAATCGAGAACTGAGATCAAAGATTGATCAAGTACTGATTGTTAACAAGTTTACAGATGTGTTTCCAAAAAAAACTACCTGGGCTACCGCCTGATAGGGAAGTTGAGTTTGTGATTGATTTAGTGCCAAGGACTGTTCCAATATCTATCGCAATGTACTGAATGACACTTGCTGAATTAAAAGAACTTAAAACACAATTATAAGAACTTAAAACACAATTACAAGAATTTACAAAGGTTCTATACGACTGGGTGTATATCCTAGAGGTGCACCAGTGTTATTTGTGAAAAAGAAAGATGGGTCGATGATACTAGGTATCTATTATAGACAATTAAATAAAGTTACTATAAAGAATAAATACCCTCTGCCTCATATTGACTACATATTTGACTAGTTGAAAGGGGCTATAATATTTTTGAAAATAAATCTCAAATCTGGCTACTATCAGTTGCAAGATAAAGACATTGATGTGCAAAAAATTGCTTTCCGACCCCGTTACGACTGCAACGAGTTTCTGGTGATGCCTTTTGGATTAACCAATGCCCTTGCCACGTTTATGGACTTAACGAATCCAGTTTTTCAACCACACAAGGATAAACTTTTAGTTGTGTTCATTGATGATATATTGACTATTCCAAAACTGAATCCGAGTATGGTCAGCATTTGAAAATCATACTACAGACTTTATGTGAGAAACAATTATACGCAAAGTTCAGTAAATGCGATATCTGGCTCAGAGAGGTCGGTTTCGTTGGGCACGTGATTTCAGCAGACGGTATCCGAGTTGATTCGAGCAAGATTTTGGCAATTGTAAATTGAAAAGCTTCGAAGAATGTCTCTGATGTGCGAAGTTTTTTGGACCTAGCTTGTAACACCCTAAACCCATCCTAAACATTAGGGTCGAATCTGGTGATGTCACATTGTAACACCCCTTACCCGTATTCTACGCTGGAATAGGGTACGAGGCATTACCAGAATAAATAAACTTATAAACATATTAAACCGAGTTATAAAATTTCATCCAAATTAAAAACTTTCAATTTATTATCTTCGAGTTGCTAATTAGGATTTACGAGGCCCAATACATACCTATTCATATGCTCATTGTATCCGTTAAATCAATCCAATATTGAAGAATCCACTTTAAGTCAGAATCAATATTAATCACAATCATAAATCTTTTCATGTTATTTTCATATATCACTAACTGAACTTTGAATGTTAATTTACGAATATGTAATTCACTAACACATTCTAGTATACACAATGTTTAATTGATGAAATCATTTAATTGAGTTAAATTTCATATTCACTCCAAATTTTCTTCTATATCCATAAATGCTTTCACTTACCATTTACCTAACCAGTTTCTCAAACCAAGCTATAACACAACAATAATACATCACCTGTGCTTCATGAATTCAATGTTCGAATCTTATCACCATCAAATCCATGTCATTCAAATCCTTAAAGTTTATTCAAGCATATATTATTACGTTTCATATACCAAGCATATGTCAAAATTACGAATACGTAATCAATTCATTTGTCATTTATTTGACTAGAAAATTAATCTCAAAATTCATAACATTCCATTACTTAAGATATGCCATAAAACCCTCCTTTAACATAAACTAGCACCATGGCCGAATTTTCAGTATGCTATTTATTCCCCTTTTTCTGAATCACGCAGCAAAATATTACAAATATGTATATATTTGAATACTATAATTATGCATCAACTTACCAACATGAGTTAATTCATGAGCCACTCATGACATCATTTCATGCCAAATATACCACACGCATATGCTATGAAACTTTATTTTCTCTCATGAGCTTACCATGACCAGTAATGCACCAATATAAGCATCACTCCTATTTCAACATTTATCGATTATAATCAGACATTTAACCAATTATACACAATTCATTTATATACTTTATTGTCCTCCTCCTCCTCTCCATCCCACATCCTTTATATATATAACATGCTTAAATAGCATTATACATAATTTCACTATTCACTTTTATTTAAATTCAAAGTTGTCTAGTCGAGTTACAATCACTAAATTATTTTTATCCGGAGCAACAGAGCTCCAAATTAAGTTTCGTTAATTTTCCCCAAAACTAGACTCACATATCTTCTTACCATAAAATTTTTATAATTTTTGTCTTAGCCAATAAGTACAGTTTATTCTTTAAATTCACCCCTATTTCACTGCTCAACATCTCTAACCTCTCTTTAATAAAAATGAATTATCTCATTGTACAGAATTAAGGTGATATTTTTGTTTATTTCCTTTGAAAATAGACTCATTAAGGATTCTAAGCTCATAATTATTTTTGTACAATTTTTAATAATTTTCCAAAGTCAGAATAGGGGATTCCGAAATCAATCCGATCCTGCCTCACTAAAATTAAAATATCTCAAAATATATATATCTTTTGCTTGCTCTATTTCTTTTATGTAAAAATAGACTCATTAAGCTTTCATTTCATATCCTATTCACTCTCTAATTCAATTTCCACCATTTTTGGTGATTTTTCAAAGCCAAAGTATTGTTACTGTCCAATACTATTTTGTTGCTAATTTTACTTTTTCATAAGTTCACTTTTTCACTTTCAATCATTATTCAATTCAATTCCACACATATATTCATCATTCAATCACACTTAATCGTTACATGATCTCATGTATTTTCACTTAGTCAATTTTTTGATGAACACTTCAGAATAATAACAGATACACGGTGGATTCAGCACACAGCAACCACCCTTTGTAATCAATGATATCCGGTGGGATTAGCACATAGCAATCACCTTATAATTAATGATACCGGTTCACATAGTAGCCTGCACATAGTACTACACATGTGACAATCACTATCCGATACACGTAGTAGCCTGCACATAGTACTACACACGTGATCGAAGCTATCCAGTACGCATAGTAGCCTGCACATGTACTACACATGCGACCTATCATTCTGGTACACGTAGTAGCCTGCACATAGTACTACACACGTGACCATCACTTTCACTTTCACATAGTGGCCTACACACAGTCCATGCCACACATGTGATCATTTCAGTCACTTCATTCGTATCCCTTTTTATTTCGAATGTTCAATCAAGAAATTTCTCACTTTTTCTCATTTTTTTCTTTTTCACTAATCAAAGTCAATTACTTGTCTTTCTTAACTTATAATAACACATTTAACTTATTTAACACTCACATTATTCAATCCAGTCTAAAAATCATATTTTGGAAAAATTACATATTTGCCCCTAAAGTTTCACAAAATTACGATTTTACCCCTAGGCTCGAAAATTAAACTTTATTCCTTTTTCTCATGTTTTATGACCTGCTGAATATTTTTCCCTTCTATGGAAACATCAAATTCTCATTCTAACACTTACTTATGAACATTAGGTATTTTTATCGATTATTTCAATTTACTCGTTTTCACTTAAAATAGGATAATAAAAGTTATTTAATATAATTTCAAGCTTCATATTCTACCATAAAACATCAAAATAAACATAGTTCAGCTATGGGTATTTTTCCAAATATGAACCCTAGATTAAATTATTGCTAGAATAAGCTAAATCAAGTTACCGGGACTCTAAATATGTAAACAACAATAAAAACGGGGCTTGGAATCACTTACTATGGAGCTTGGAATCTTGAAAAACCTAAATATGGCTTCCCCCTTGTTGATTGCGTTCACCATGGAGAAGATGGACAAATTTTTGGCTATTTTGGCCTTTTTAATTCTTTTAATTATTAAATAACCAAAATGCCCCCAACTTAAAAATTTCCTATTTCACTTATCTCTTGTCCATTTTTGTCCAACAAGTTAACCAATGGTCTAATTACCATTTAAATTTAAAATTTCATAACAATTGGACACTTCTAACATGTAGAACTCAACTTTTGCACTTTTTACAATTTAGTTCCTTTGACTATATTGAGTGCCCAAACGTCAAAATTTTCGAACGAAATTTTCACTAAATCATTTTGTGAAATCGTATACCATAAAAATATAATGAAAATAATTTTTTTCTCGTCAAATTTGTAGTCCTGAAACCACTATTCCGACTAGCCCAAAATTCGGGTTGTTACATAGCTGGTTATTACCGATGATTTGTTAAGAATTTCTCGATAATTGCTCTACCGATGACAAAGCTGTTGTAGAAAAATATTGATTTTGTTTGGTTGGATATATGTAAACAGAGTTTTGATCAATTGAAAGCTTTATTGACAAAAGCTCCAGTGTTGACTCAGCCTGAATTCGAAAAAAAAATATGTTGCTTATAGTGATGCTTCACTCGGTAGGTTAGGTTGTGTACTAATGCCTGATGGAAAAATTATAACTTATGCTTCTCGATAACTTAAACCACACTAGAGAAATTACCTGACACATGATTTAGAACTAGTCGCAATTGTTTTCTCTTTGAAGATTTGGTGACATTACCTGTACGACGAGAGATGTCAGTTTTATACTGATAACAAAAGCCTAAAATATTTGATGACGCGAAAAGATTGTAACACACCTTACCCAACCCGAGAATTGGATTCGAGTATGGTATGCCACAACTTAAGATCAAACGATTGTAGTAAAAGTCTTTGAAATTGTTAATAAATTAAAATATTGGCACAGTCCTCAAAACGAAAATGACAAAACAAAAAAAATCAATTATGCGCCAAGACAAATATTTTAGATAAAACGTTTAGCGGAAGCATTATAAAAGTTGATAGAGTTATTGTAACAACCCGTTTTTAACGGTGTCAGAAATAGTGGTTTCGTGACCATGATTTCGACGAGTGATTTAATGTTTTAATATTTAATTAATTTTTATAGGGTTATATTAGGGTCGTATTAAATTTTTGTTAAGAAATTTTAAGGTTAAAATAGTTAATTAGGTAAAAATGACTAAATTGAAAAAGGTGCAAAGGTTGATTTCTATTAGATAAAAGGATCAAATGCATGTGGAAATGTATGTCAATGGACTTGGATGGTAATTATACCATATCCTAAGTTAGTGTATGTTTATGGGTAGGTTTTAGTGTAATTTTAATAGTTTTTAAAGGTTAATTTTGCAATCTAATAATTAAATGATAAGTTAAATAAAACAAAAGGGTAAAAAAAATTATTCATCTTCCTTATTAGCTTTACAAAACTGTATACACCATTAAAGAAGGAAGAAGGTTTCGGCCAAGCTATTTGGTATTGCATGGTATGTAAATTTGTCTTGTTTTTAATGATTTTTATGTTTTTGAGCTCGTATTAGCTTAATCTAGCTAGCCTAAGGGTCAATTTGTGAAATTATTAAAATTATAGGGGCTTTCCATGAATGAGTTTGTAGTGTTAGTGAATTAATTGATAGATTATTAAGCTTGGTTCTTAAATAGACACATTTTGTTAAATGATTTTTAATGAATTTGAGCTTAAGGACTTATTTGAGAAAATGATAACATTCAATGATAATTTTTGAAATAAAGAAAGATATGGGTTGTAAAGGACCTTATAGAAAATCAACCATCATGAATTTCATTAATTGTGAGTTTAGAATTTAGAGGCTATACTGCATAAAAGTTAAAAAGTTAGAGGTAAATTCATAATTTTACATTAAAATGGGTTATAAATTAGAGTCTTTAAATTTAAGATATTAGAATTATCTAATTGAGTTAAGTTACTATTTAGATTAAGAAACGAATCAATCGGACCTAAATCGAGGAATAGCTAAAGTGTTGGAATAGTCAACGACTTCGTTTTTATAATCATTTTTGTCGAGACAAGTTCGTATTTCATTTTAAAATATTACATTTGAATTTATAAGATTAATTGATAGCTTTATATATATACTTATGTATTGATGATTAAGATTGTTTTGATTTGAGAAAAATAAAGGACCATGATTGAAATACATCATGGTATTATACTCGAAAAGGAAAGGACCATGGTTGAAAGACACCATGGCATTACATTCGGTATTTTTGAATCCATGAAAAGGTTGAAAAGGAAGTTATCTAAAAGGGATAACAAATGAAAAGGTTGAAAATGATATATCCGAAAAGGATATCAAATGAAAATGTTGAAAAGGATATTACCCGAAAAGGGTAACAAATGAAAAGGATGTGTTTGAAAAGGGAATCATGGAATGAACCATTTAGTAAAGGTTTGTATGTGATTTGGAATGGTTATGTACTCTTGAATTGAAAAGAAAGATGTTTGATTATGTGATTGATGTTTTATATATTGAGATCTTATACATAATATGTTACATATTATGAATAATATGTTTTTTATATATATGTATTTAGTTCCTAACTTGTGAAGTGGTGTGTTTAGAAAGAAATGTAAACATAGGGATTAAAAAATGCTTAAATGGTTATTCATGAAATTGTTATTTGGTAAGTTGTGTTTCTCTTATTCGAGCTTACTAAGCACCGTTTGCTTATGTAGTTACTTTATTTTCTCTGTCTTCTAGATCTTTGAAAAGCCTATTCGGTTGGAATCTTGTCGGAGCTCTATCACACTATCCATCAACCACTTTGGTAGATTTTGGTTATTTTGTCAAACTTTTATAAATGGCATGTATAAAACTTTGATGTAATAGGTACTTTGGATTACTTTGAACATATGATATGTTTTGGCTTTACTTGTATTTAGTTGTACATATGACTTTAGTTTTGGATTGTATATGATTAAACTTAAATGAATATGGTCATTTGGGTTATGCCTATCTAAATGGTAAGTTGTGATGGTATAAATTGAGATAGAATGGTCTTTTAGTATCCATGTTATAAGATTGAAGATACTATTGTAATTTAGTTCTTGAATGATTTTGGTGTATGAATTGTGGTTCCTTTGAATGGCATATTGGTTAAATCTTGTAGCGTGATTGAATTGGTATTTTTTGAATGTGTTTGAAGTGTGTTTTGGTCATATGCATGTTGATGGAATTGGTGAGTCTTGGTGTGCAATTTTTGGTTTTGAAATGGCTTGTTTTAGGGGTAAATTTTGCTACACACGACCTAGGAGACAGGCTGTCACATGGCCGTGTGTCTCATTTATTTCCAATGCAAGTTGGTCAACACGGGGATAGAGAGTTACACGGTTTGGAGACACGGCCGTGTGATCCTAAACTACACGGTCACAGTGAGTTACTCGGTCTAGTCACACAATCGTGTGACCTTATATTATACGAGCATAGTTAGTTACACAATTTGTGTACACGGACGTGTGAAATAGGCACACGGACGTGTGTAGACGCCACACGACCATGTCTCTAAGCCACACAGTCTAAAGTCTGTCACACGGCTTGGCCACACGGCCGTGTGACCCATCTTTTCAAAGATTTTCAAACTTTCCCTATTTTTCTATTTTGTTTCAAAGACCCCTGATTATTTTCAAATTATTTTTAGGGACCCCGTAGGCTCGATTTAAGGTTCATAAATGTATTTCTACCTTAATTTATATAATTTATTGAATGTTATAAAATAATTTGTATAATTGTGTTTATTTGCATTTAAATGTTCTGAATTGCATTGTAATACCTCGTAACCCTAATCTGACAACAGAGATGAGTCAGGGGTGTTACATTTAGTGGTATTAGAGCTACGGTTTAGTCGGTTCTCAAACTAAACATAGCATATGTAGATTATAGAATACATGTCATTTTATAACATGTGATAGTGTGATGTCTCCTAACTTAAATTGACTAAGTTGTTCATATAGATAAAAGATGTCGTCCAACCGAGCTGATTCTGATAAAGTTGAGAGTAATGCTCAAGCCCCCATTCAAGGAGCAACTACTAGTGGGTCGAGGAAGTGAGGCGAAAGAAGCCTTCTTCCACATGATGTACAAGTGGTTTACCGATTTTATTTGGACAAATCTGATGGCTCTATGACCTCTGCCCCCTACCGTACCCCAACCAGTTCCTCCTATTTCTCAAAGTTTGGAATAGGTACTGTAAACAGGCCTCCGGTTGATAAAATTCATAAATATGGGGTAGATGAATTTTGTGGTACAGTTAAAGATGACTTGGAAAAAGCTGAATTCTAGTTAGAGAATACTATTAGAGTTTTTGACAAATTGACTTGTTCTACCAACTAAATTCTACTTAGAGAATTCCAGTACAATTGAAGATATCTTTGTTAAAATACTTAGCATATCAGTGGTGGAACACTTTGATAGCAGTGGTCTTGAAGGAACAAGTAAATTGAGAATTTTTCCAAACTGAATTAAAAAAGAAATATGTTAGTTAGCGGTATCTTGATAAGAAGAGGAAAGAGTTTCTGGAACTGAAGCAAGGTCGTAGAACCGTATTTGAATATGAAAGAGAATTTGTACGGCTCAAAAAATATGCTCGGGAATGTATTCCATCAGAGTTTGTTATGTGTACCCAGTTTGAAGACGAATTGAATGAAGATATCCAATTGCTTGTCGGGATACTTGAGTTGAAAGAATTCGTTGTGTTGGTGGATCGAGCACATAAAATGGAAGAACTTAGCAGAGCAAAAAGAAAAGCAGATACTGAAGTCCGAGACACGAGTAAATGACCGGTGGGAACATCTTTTTCTTCTCCTTCAAAGAAAAAAATTTTTTGCAATCGTACATTAGCTTCATCCAGATTTCCTGAAAAAGAGCGAGGGAGACAGACTAGCTCGAGATCTCAGGCTACCCCAGTAGCTAGTGTTGGTAGTGTTTGAAATGTTAACAACCCAGATTGTCAACATTGTGGCAAGAAACATTTTAGGGAATGCAGGGCAAAAGAAGGGTCTTATTTTAAATGTGGTTTGTTCAACCACTTCCTCCATAATTGCTCAAAGTTTTCTGATAGAGATAAAACCCAAAATGTCTATTCGGGGAATGAACCTTCTAAAGGTAGGCCACCGAAGAGTACTGGAAATGTAGAAGTTAGTCATTGTGGCACTAAAGAGTCGTTGTGGCACTAAAGATACTGCAATTCGATCTGAGGCACGAGCACCGGCTAGGGCTTATGCAATTCGAGCTTGGGAGGATGCTTCTGCACCTGATGTAATTGCTGGTACATTTTTTTATCTTTATTGTTAATGTTTATGCTTTAATTGACACAAGATCAACTCACTCGTATATATGCACAACATTTGTGTCAGATTAGAAAATACCTATTGAGTCAACTGAATTTGTGCTCAAAGTAACTAATCTGATAGGCTAGTATTTGTTAGTTGATAAAGTTTGTAGAAACTATCCCCTGAAAATTCAGGATTGCAACTTACCTACTGATTTGATGTTATTCCCGTTCGATGATTTTGATGTGATTCTTGGTATAGATTGGTTGACTCCGCATAATGCTGTTGTGAACTGTAGATAGAAACAAATTATTTTGAAATGTCAGAATGGTGAAATTGTCAGGGTTGAATCAGACAGATGTGACACTACCGCCAATATTATTTCGACTTTATTAGCTTTGAAATGTGTCCGAAAAGGTTGAGAGGCGTAGTTAGCTTATATATTCGATACCAAAGTTTCATAATCGAAGCTAGAATCAATTTCGACTTTTTGTGATTTCACGAACATGTGTCTAGAAGAGTTGCTAGGATTACCGCCAGTTAGAGAGGTTGAATTTGCTATTGTGTTAGTACAGGAACTTCTTCGATATCGATTGCTCCATATAGGATGGCACCAGCTGAATTAAAAGAGTTGAAAGCACAGTTACATGAGTTGTCGGATAGAGGATTTTTTCGGCCTAGTTTTTCTCCTTAGGGTGCACTTGTATTGTTTGTGAAGAAAAAAGACGGGTTAATGCGGTTGTGTATTAATTACTGGTAGCCTAATAAAGTTACAATAAGAAATAAATATTTATTACCATGTATTGATGATTTGTTTGATTAGCTAAAAGGTGCGATAGTATTTTCAAAGATTAATCTCTGTTCTGGATATTATCAGCTTCGAGTTAAAGATTTAGATGTGCCAAAAATAACTTTCAAGACCAAGTACGAACATTATGAATTTTTAGTTACACCATTTGGTTTAATGAATGCACCTGTTATGTTTATGGATTTGATGAACATAATATTTCAGTCGTATTTAGATAGATTTGTGGTAGTTTTAATTGATGATATTCTTGTTTATTCCCAAGACAAAGTTGATCATGTTCAGCATTTGAGAATCATATTGTAGACTTTGTGCAAGAAAAAGTTATATGTAAAATTTAGTAAATGTGAGTTATGGTTTCGAGAAGTCAGATTTTTGGACACATGGTATCGATTGATGGCATTAGAGTGGATTTGAGCTACTCCAGAAGTTTTCTGGGTTTGGCTGGGTATTACTGAAGAAGCTATTAGAATTATCTAATTGAGTTAAGTTACTATTTAGATTAAGAAACGAATCAATCGGACCTAAATCAAGGAAAAGCTAAAGTGTTGGAATAGTCAACGACTTCGGTTTTACAATCATTTTTGTCGAGATAAGTTCGTATTTCATTTTAAAATATTACGTTTGAATTTATAAGATTAATTGATAGCTTTATATATATACTTATGTATTGATGTTTAAGAATGTTTTGATTTGAGAAAAATAAAGGACCATGATTGAAATACATCATGGTATTATACTCGAAAAGGAAAGGACCATGGTTGAAAGACACCATGGCATTACATTCGGTATTTTCGAACCCATGAAAAGGTTGAAAAGGAAGTTATTTGAAAAGGATAAAAAATGAAAAGGTTGAAAAGGATGTATCCGAAAAGGATATCAAATGAAAATGTTGAAAAGGATATTAACTGAAAAGGGTAACAAATGAAAATGATGTGTTTGAAAAGGGAATCATGGAATGAACCATTTAGTAAAGGTTTGTAGGTGATTTGGAATGGTTATGTACTCTTGAATTGAAAAGAAAGATGTTTGATTATGGGATTGATGTTTTATATATTGAGATCTTATGCATGATATGCTACATATTACGAATAATATGTTCTTATATATGTATTTAGTTGCTAACTTGTGAAGTGGTATGTTTAGGAAGAAATGTACACATAGGGATTAAAAAAATGCTTAAATGGTTATTCATGAAATTGTTATTTGGTAAGTTGTGTTTCTCTTATACGAGCTTCCTAAGTATCGTTTGCTTACGTAGTTGATTTATTTTTTGTCTTGTAGATCTTCGAAAAGCTCGTTCGGTTGGAACCTTGTCGGAGCTTTATCACACTATCCATCAACCACTTTGGTGGTTTTTGGGTGTTTTTTTCAAACGGTTTTAAATGGCATGTATAGGACTTTGATGTAATAGGTACTTTGGATTACTTTGAACATATGATATGTTTTAGCTTTCCTTGTATTTAGTTGTATATTTGACTTAAGTTTTGGCTTGTATATGTTTAAACTTATTTGAATATGGTCATTTTGGTTATGCCTATCTAACTGGTAAGTTGTGGTGGTATAAATTGAGATAGAATGGTCTTTTAGTGTCCATGTTATAAGATTGAAGATGGTATTGTAATTTAGTTCTTGAATGATTTTGGTGTATGAATTGTGGTGTCTTTGAATGTCATATTGGTTAGATCTTATAGGATGATTGAATTGGTATGGTTTGAATGTGTTTGAAGTGTGTTTTGTTCATGTGAATGTTGATGGAATTGGTGAGTCTTAGTATGCAAGCTAATGGCTTGTTTTAGAGGTAACTTTTGTTGGACACAGCCTGGGAGACGGGTTGTTACATGGCTATGTGTCACACACGGCCTACTCACACTGTCGTGTGTCTCATTTATTTTCAGTGCAAGTTGGTCCACACGGGTATAGAGAGTTACACGTCTTGGCGACATGGCCATGTGATCCTGAACTACACGGTCACAGTGAGTTACACGGTCTGGTCACATGGTCGTGTGACCTTATATTACACGGGCACAACTAGTTACACGGTCTGCGTACACTAGCATGTGTAGTAGCCACACGGCCATGTCTGTGAACCACACGGTCTGGGTTCTGTCAAACGGCCTGGCCATACTGCTATGTGACCCTTGTTTTCAAATATTTTCAAACTTTCCCTATTTTTCTGTGTTGTTTCAAAATAACCCTTGATTGTTTTAAAATTATTTTTAGGTCCCCATAGGCTTGATTTAAGGTCTATAAATATATTTCTACCTTAATTTATATGATTTTTTGAATGTTATAAGATAATTTGTATAATTGTGTTTATTTGCATTTAAAAGTTTCGAATTATTTTGTAATACTCTGTAACCCTAATCCAGCAACGGATATGGGTTATGGGTGTTACAGTTATTTCCTTTACAAAAGTTTCAAGTGCATCATTAACGGTTAATAATCATTCAAATAGTTTGGTGTACACGTCTAAAACATAATCTCATAAACCATAGCTCATTGGATAAAAAACACACATGTATATGTACTGCGAAAGTTTACAAAAGACTTCATGAAAACAGAGTTTAAAAAAACTGAAAATCATTACAAGAGTTGATACAAAACGTTCCTATATGCTGCCTTGACCAAATAATGCATGATATTGAAATTAATAGAAGCCTTATAATCAATAGTGTTCTGACGTAATGCCTGGAAAATTCTCTTCCTTTAATTAACACTCCTAAGAAGGAAAAGATAACAAAGTAAGTTCAAATGAACTTAGTGAGTTCCAAAGATAAAGAAAGCACATATAAAATATACATATCGATACCCAAAATGGTACCACACCTTTCAGGAAAGTGCAACACAATGATCGTAATACACCAAATGGTGTTTACAGAATATAGACAAATTCAATACGCCAACTTAACACAACACATGGGCGGTTACTATCTGCCAACATAACCATAACTGACACACAACCCATTCTTATGCTAGCTTCATACCTAGAATTCAAAATCAAAAGCATATTATTCAGTTATATTCATAAACATACACCTCCTTAACTCCTCATATCATTTCTATTCAACCAAGTATGTTTTTTCGTGATTTTCCTATCCAGTTTGCAATATAGTTGCCCTACTGAAGGCATCACAAACATAATCCCCTTCTTCGTCATCACATCTCACATCTCACATCTTACATATCACATATTGGTGGTACTGTTTTGTCCAATAAGGAGGGTATATACTTCATAATATGGACAAACTATGCTCACACTAATGACATTGGATGACACCACCAACACAGACACCATTTATACGTTATTAATGCAGATTTCTTAATTTACACATTTTATACATTAAAGGAATTTACAACATATGAAAGTAAGAAGGAACTCACTAAAAACTCTAATACAGTGACCTACACAACAGGTCTTTTGCCCTTATCGCTGGGACCTTTGTTAGCTTCTTAATTGAAAACAAATATAAATATCCCTATCAGAGCATTAAACTATCGAAACTTAACATGCATGGAAGATTCAGTATCAAACAACCCAGAATTAGGAAGTTTCCTTCCTTACAAACAGTTCTAAGGTCTATGCATGCAATACTACAAACACGTAAATTCTTCGATAATAGCCTAAAGGTTTATTAGAAATTATCATCAAGTTGGTACAAACGTGGGTGCTAACCCTCTCGAAGAAGCTTTCTATGTTAAGGCTTTTCAAAAACTTACAGAGTAATTCAGGGAAGAAGAATATGAAAAGGTAAATCCTAATGGCCAACAATATCCATGTATACTCATGCAACGGAGACAAGGTTTAGTGAGAAAATTAGATAATTCCACTAACACACTTGATTCTCGTGATTAAACGCACTTAACAAGTTTTAGGTCTAATCATCTATAGTGTTCTAGTTTAGTTCTAACTAAGTCTCAACTAAACCCCAACATGACTATCTAAGTCATCATAATATACACTTAATATAGAAACAAATCTATTAAGACTGCAAACTTAACAAGTTCGCCCAAAACATCTAGGGTGGGCAGATGTAATGCATGGTTTGTGCAAGTGTACACAGTTGTTATCAAGTAATAAGTAAGTGAAAGAGTTGTCGTCTCCACAGGGACTATGTATGCTAATTAATTAATTGTAAAATTAAAGTTAACAATTTGGTGAAAAAAACACAATAATTTTTTAGTGGTGTGATGTAAAAATAAATAACTAAATGCAAAATGATCCCTAATGCAAATTAATCTAAGTACGATGAATGAATAAAATGGATGAGATGGACTTGGCGGTAGAATTCACAAGATTTCAACAACAATAACATGAATAGGCTAGGATAATCACATCAATTAACTTAGTTCATTCTCATCATGTTAATAATGTTTCGAAGAAATATTCCATGGAAACTCGATCTTTCATAAGCTTAAAACCAATATTAAGTCCTTTTGGAATCTTTTACTTAGAAAGACATGCATATTGCTAAGGGTTTCTTATAATTCATGTGAAGTAACAGGGACTAGGTCGGTTTGAAACAATTTAATCACATAAACCGAAAAGTTATGCAATGTAATAAAGCTCAGTCAAGTTATTACGAACCTTAATTTATTCTGGGTTGGACATAAATTAAGCATGCACTTTTGAATTATTGTGTCTATTAGCCACCATCTAGGTCGGATTAAGCAACTAATTCTAATGCATTCAATCACATTTTCATGAATGAAATACATGTATGATTTTAATTGAATACGTAATTGACTGAGGCATAGAACATCATAACATGATTTAAATAAAATTTATTGAATTGATGCAATCATCCTAGCTAAACAGAATTAAGCTACCATTGTTGATGAAAAAACAACAAAGCAATTTTCAAACCTATTGAATAATTAAGAAACAACAAAAAGAAAGAAGAAACTCTTTGATAAGTGTGGTGACTAATCGTAGAGGCTTCCTCCAATTTCCACAACTGCTCTTCCACAAATTGCTCCTCAAGGTGGCTGGGCAAGAGAGTAATTTCTCAAGGATTTGCTGGCTAAAGGTAATATGGATGTTTATGCGTGGAAAGAAAGAAAGTAAATGGGAAAATTAAATGAGAGTGAGGGATGAATGATGTTTGAGAAATGAGGAATGATTAAGGGATGATTGAAATAAGGAATGAAGGTGGGTATTTATTGTGAAGGATGGTAGGTGTGTTTACTAAAAATAACATGATGAATCCCTTAAGTTTCTCCTTCCCATGGCCAACCATAATTTATGGAGAAGGGAGTTGTTTGGTTGTGTGATTCAAGCATGATATCATGCTTGAATCAAACAAGGGGTGGAAGGTTTCTTAGGAAAAGTTGGAGTATTATTTTCTTATTTTCTTATTTATTTGCAAGTGTAGGGACCTCTAGTAAATCTCCCAAAAGTGAATTTGTGATTAGTCCAAATGCCCTTGCCGAATTGGGCTTGTTCTCCCTTGTTTGGACGATTTGGTGACCAAATTGTTTACCAGACTTGTCCATCAATTGGCCCTTCATCAATTGGATAAAATCAACTTCTTCTTAATCGATTTTGTATGTGTTTTTCATCCTTATGGAGTGAAATTGGGCATGTCCATGCAACTCTATTTGATAAATAAATCGTGCATAATTTTCTTGGTCTGACTGCATTAAAAATGTCAAGATCAATATGTTGCATAAAATAATTAAGTTATGTACAAATTTAATGCAAAGTAGCATAAAATCACATTATTCATTAAATCATGCTTATTATTGGAATATAAATAAAATTCGCCCAATTATTAATCAAATACTCGGGATTAATATTATTTTTAAGTAAAAAGTGTCAAAAACAACTATAAAAACTCTATATAAATTAGAGTTTATAGCGGATACATAACATAGGAGTCCGCCGAACCCTAGAGTTCGCCAAAAATTGGAATTCGCCAAATGGCGAATCCCACATAGTATACTACCCAACCAAAACAAATATTTTACTTACTCAATTCTACCATTGACTTAACCAACTTATACGCCAAGCAGTAACTTGATATTGAGTCTTTATCAGGCGGGCTGTTACAATTCTCCCCCACTTATAAAGTTTCGTCCTCAAAATTCATACCTATGAAAACTTGAGGATACTGCTCTTTCATCAAATTTTCTCTTTCCAAAGTAGCTTCTTATGTATTGTGATTTCTCCACAACACTTTTACTAATGTGATCCTTTTATTTCTTAACCCTTTCACTTCTCTTGCAAGGATGCGAACATACTTCTCTTCATAAGATAAATTTGGCTCTACTTCTTATACTTCAATTTGCACAATATGATCTGGATTTGATCGATATCTTCTTAACATAGACACCTGGAACACATTATGAAATTCAATATCTTTAGTGGTAATGTTAACCTATACGCTACTGGCTCAACTTGTTCTAAAATCTCATATGGTCCTACAAAAAAATGGGTTTAACTTTCCTTTCTGACTAAACCTTATGATTTTCTTCCAAGGAAAAACCTTTAGGAACACTTTATCACCTACCTCAAAAGTGATTTCTCTTCTTTTCAGATCAGCGTAAGCTTTCTGGCAATCTTGGATAACTTTCAAATGATTGCGGATGATAAAATATTTTTCCTCTAGTTCTCGTATTAATTTAGGACCAACCAACTTTCTTTCACTGAGCTCCACCCAACATGTAAGTGATCTGCACGTTCTTCCATATAAAGCTTCAAATGGTGACATACCCAAATTGGTTTGATAATTATTATTGTATGAAAATTTTGGCAAAGGAAGATATCTTTCCCGATTCAACTCTAAATCTATCACACAACTTTTGAGCATATCTTCTAAGACTTGAACCACTCTTTCAAAATGCCCATCTGACTAAGGGTGAAAGGTAGTACTAAATCGCAGTTTAGTTCCTAACGAATCTTGCAGTTACTTCCAAAATCTTGATGTAAATCTTGGATCTCGGTCTAAAATTATAGATGTTGGAATCCCATGAAGGCATATAACTTCAGAGACATAGAGCTCAACCAGCTTTTCTAATGGATAATTGGTGCACACATGCAAGAAATAAGCTGACTTAGTGAGTTGATCCACGATCACCAAACTGAATTCTTCTTCGAAGGACTGAGAGGAAGGTCAAACTCAATATCAAGTTACTATTTGGCGTATAAGTTGGTTAATTCAAGGGTAAAATTGAGTAGTATACTCTGTAGGATTCACCATTTGGTGAATTCCAAGTTCTGGAGAATTCCAAGTTTTGGTGAACTCTAGGGTTTGGCGAACTCCTATATTATGTATCTGCCCACCCCAAATGTTTTGAGCGAACTTGTTAAGTTCGCAGTCTTAATAGGTTTGTTTCCATATTAAGTGTATATTATGATGACTTAAACTGTCATGTTGGGGTTTAGTTGGGACTTAGTTAGAACTAAACTCGAATACTATAGATGATTAGACCTAAAACTTATTAAGTGCATTTAATTACGAGATTCAAAGGTGTTAGTGGAATTATATGATTTTCCCACTAAACCTTGTCTCCGTTGCATGAGTTTATAAAAATATCATTGGCCATTAGGATTCACCTTTATACCTTCTTCTTCGTTGAATTACTCTATATATTTTTGAAAAGCCTTAGCATAGAAAGCTTCTTCGAGAGGGTTCGCAGTGTGTAGTTAGCACCCATATTTGTACCAACTTGCTGGTAATTTTTGATAAACCCTTAGGCTATTGTCGAAGAATTTACGTGTTTATATTATTGCATGCATAGACCTTGGAACTATTTGTGAGGAAGGAAACTTCTTAATTCTGGGTTGTTTGATATTGATTCTTGCATGCATGTTAAGTTTCGATAGTTTAATGATTTGATAGGGATATTTATAATTCTTTTAGCTCAAGAAGCGAACGAAGGTCCTAGTGAGAAGGGCAAAGGGCCTACTGCGTAGATCATTGTACTAGAGTTTCTGTGAGTTCCTTTTTACTTATATGTGTTGTAATTTCTTTAATGTATAAATTGTGTAAGGTAAGAAATCTCTCTCAATAACATATAAATGGTGTTTGTGTTGGTGGTGTCATCCAATGTCTTTAGTTTGAGTATAGTTTGTCCGTATTATGAAGTATATACCCTCCTTATTGCACAAGCCAATACTACCAATATGTTATATGTGGCATGTGAGATGTGATGACGAAGAAGGGGATTATGTTTGTGATGCCTCGGGTAAGGAAACTATATTGCAAACTAGACTGGCTGATCACGAGAAAACATACTTGGTTAAACAGGAATGATATGAGGAGTTAAGGGGGTGTATGTATGTGGTAGGAAAGCGTGTCTAGTAGAACGTGTTCTCTTTCTCTCTAGAATCAACTTATTTCCCTAAATATCTCATACACAAGTCTATTTCGCCTATTTTTTTTATAAAATTTGACATATTTCTTTAATTTCACCCCAAGGTATATCCTGCTGCAGTCCTTGATAAACGAATAGTCAAACGCCAAAACAAGGCCGTCACATAGCTGCTGATCTAGTGGGTAAACACGGAAGCTGGACACCTGGGAAGACTTCACGGTTCTTCAAGCGCAGTTCCCAAATTTTGATCCATGGGGACAATGGAGTTGATGAATAATTTATTTGGCACAGAATTCTTCCGCAACGACTGAATGAAAACAGTATTTTTCTCTTCTCAATTTGAACTCTCTAAATTTCCCAAATTTCTTAATTATTCTCCATTTATTCCATTTCACTTCTCTGTCACATGCTAGCTAGATTGTGACAGATTAAACCTTATGGTAACTTGATCCGATCGATAAAGGAGAAAAAAAAATGCTGCTCCGTAGACGTTATTCAGATTACAAGTTAGACGTGCAGGGAAAAAAAAAGGATTTAACAATGTCATTGCTCATTCACCGTATTCAATATATGTTAGCATGCGGAATTTCTTCAATAGATATTTAAACTAAACGTATATTCAAATACAAGTATAATCATCTAAATATATAAAAACCAATCTTTATATGCTGCACCTTGACTTCATCTTTTCAGAAAACAGCCAAAAACAAACATGACCATTTACATCCCTAATTCCATTCAAATAAAAATATGAGAACATTAAATGTACGTTTTAATTTGCTTTCAATAATCTCGTAACAAGAAGTTTCTTTACATTTCAATTGTTTGCTTCTCTACTTTTTTTTCTAGCTAATATAATACACAATGCCTGCTTATGATATTCACATTTTACCCTCAAAATCTAGGTACAAAGTAACAAGTTGAGCCTTCATGAATTAGATGCAAAATGATTGAATATAGTCTCAAGAGTTGATTGGCTGATACTGTATTCAGCTATGCCCGATCCATTTCTGACGTAAAAATTTCTAAATTCAGAGAAAAAATCCCCCCAAAATAATATTACTGAATTTATAAAAAGAAACCCTTCAACATTATCACTTTCTTTAAATAATCCTTTGTACTTTCCTTGCACCTAAATAAACACTTATCCTTTGATTTATATCTAAGCTCACTCTTATTTCAAGTGAAAAGTTAATTCATGTTAAGGGTTTACTTAAATAAATAAAAGGTAAGGAGCTAATTTGGGTATGTGTTTAAAGTTCCAGGTGCAGAGGAAGTACAAGGGGCTTATTTAAAAAAAAGTGGTAAAGCGTAAGGGATTTTTAATTAGTTTAGCCAAATGAAAAAGGAAAAGGCAGTTTGAGAGATGTTTACCTGTTTCTCTCCAAGTGCCCAAAAACATCTGCTAACGAAAGACCTTCCCCATATGGTAACTGCATCAAAAGTTTTCTGAATCAGTTACTATCACTTGACTAAAAATCACGAATCCGCAATATAATGTACAAAAGCGTGATATATTATTATGTTACTCAAACTTGATAAGTTTTGGGCATGAGTATGTGTTCAATATGAGTATACTCTTTTTATTTATTTCTTTCTTAAAATGATCAAACAATTGAAAACTAGTTGGAAACTAAGGGAGATTGCTTGCTTAGATGTTACGGATGGCGTAAGTAGCTGAAAGTAACTATGAGTTTTACCTGATATTTAACACTTAATCCATTGCAGCCATGGAAAGTTGCACCAGGAAATGAAGAGAGTATAAACGAATCGATGGCTGAAAACTTCTCTCGAGCTAGCCACCACTCGGAAAATATTGGCAATGGTATACCACCTATGGAAACTCATAATAAGTCAAAAATGCTGTAAGAAAGGAAAAATAAACAATGGAGGATGATAACACAATTAAAAATGTCTGTTTTATGCCGAATTTTTATGCAGTATAAATTTAAAATAGTGATAAGAAACAGCATCTTAAAAAAAAAAAAATAGAATCTGCAGTGGATGGATATTAAAGAAACATCAGTATATCATTTATACCTTCCCGAACCAACTGCTCTGACAACTGTTCACCAACAAGCCCATCAGAATTTGACCTTGAAGAAATAAGTGTCTTCACTCTTTCTTCATTTCCAAGCCAACGTCCAACAACAATTATCATCTCCTTTGACAAGCTAATTTCTGCAACTGATGCATTTCCAGATGTAATGGAGTCGATGGCCCCAATACAGACTTCAAGATCGTTTAGTAGGCTTCTAGGATGAGAAGGAATGTCAAAGAGCATTTCTTGAATAATGCGGCAAAGATTTTCCAAATCAGAAGCGCTCACTTCAGTGGGTTTAATCTGATTGAAGGTAAGAAGTTAAGGAATTATGAGTTTTCAAGTGTTTCAACTCATATTTGCACATTATTAAATCAACGAATGACATCATATTTAACCACATACCTCCAGCTCAAGATGATTTCCAAACCTTGTTTTTAAGTGCTGGGGACTTCCGATGCACCTTAGCCTGCCTCCAACCTAAATGGCAGACATTGCACATTAAGTGAATGCCAAAAATAATTTTCACAAGGTTTTAGGATGGAAGGAAGATTGGTACCATTATCCCAATTCTGGTACATAGAGCTTGAGCTTCATTCATGCTATGGGTAGTAAGGATCACGGCTGTCTTTCCTTGTCTGGTCGATAGGCGGGATATAACTTCCCACATGAACCTTTTTGCAATGGGATCCATACCTAAAATAATTAACATTAACTAATTGCCAGGAAACAAGGAAAGCTCTAAATATAACATGCTGAACTTTACATAGCATTCCATTCTTAGACAACAGTTAGCTAGACTGTAATCACGCAATACTCTTAAACGATACACAACAGACTAGAAACTGCCATCAAAGGCTATATCCCTGTGTTGATTATAACCAAGAAGTATGTAACAGGGGTAGACATCTGTTTGGAGAATGGTAGTTCCAGAACTCAAACATGCAGTATGTAAGCAAACTAATTTAAGACTAAAAATATCAAGGAGCCTTAGAATAAACAAAGTGAAAGTTTTGGGACGGAATAACATAAACCCACTAGAGAAAATGCAAACCAACGTGCATACAATATATCAAGGGAGCCAAGCCAACATCAAAGATAGATCAGAAGATCTACAAGCTATTTCATAACATTTTAACGTCTAAAGACGGAAACTATTTGCTAGAAAAGGGGAGATGCATGCAAAGCATTCATCAAGTCCTTACAAGAACTTGAGTTTATATAAGCAGTTTATACCAGTGGATGGCTCATCAAGAATGACAATTGGAGGATCTCCAATCATTGCAATTGCAACAGACAATTTACGCTTGTTCCCTCCACTAAGGGTGTATGATGGTTTATCAGCATGCTTTAGTAAGTCAAACTCCACCAGCTTTTCCAGAACAACCTGCCAAAACAATTACATGCATAAAGTGCATTATGTGATCATTACTGCATCAATATCAAATTAGTATATTGATGCTAGTGTATTAGCTGGTGTCATGCATTGCAGTTAGAGCTTATAAGACTCAACCAGATAAAGCCTCTCAAATTATTGTACCATGTTGTATGCTTCAAATCAAACTAGAACCCCTCTACCATACTGACGAGGGACTAAAATGATTAGAATAACTATGATAGATACACATACATCATTCATTCTGTAGTCTGAAACTCCTTTTATCCTTGCATAAAGTTCAAGGTGCTCTTGCACAGTAAGATATTCCAATAAAGCATCAAATTGAGGGCAGTATCCAATCTGTAGGTGATTCATTAAAGAAATTAGTCAAATTCTTTCTGATGAACTATTCAAACTGTTAGATCAAACATGAGTATGATAAACAAAGGAATCTAACTTACATGACGACGGGCAGCCTTTGGATTCGAAGATATATCTTTTCCAAAAATAAAGGCAGTTCCTTCAGTTGGAGATTCTTCCCCTGTATGGTGGAAAAGAAAAAGAAATTGATGTGGTTCAGATGTATTAATATCTTACAATTGCCATAATCTCTAACAGAGTTAAGTTCTCATAAAGATTTATGAACCAGATACTATATAATGTAGCAGAGTTTAAGAGAAAGAAATAGTATAAGTAAATTACTAATAATGATGGAAGCTTAGTCATTGTTCATGAATTCAATTATTCCACAATATTAAGAAACACATTAAGAAAACAGCCAGGCATAAAATAGGCTAATTTGTAGTGTTCTTCAGATAAAATATTGATGTCTAAGCAGGACAAGTGCAGAATACCAGTTAGCATTGACAAAGTGGTAGTTTTCCCAGCTCCATTTGTTCCCAAAAAGCCAAAACATTCTCCAGCCTGAACAGAGAAAGTTAAGGAGTCTACAGCTACTTTTGCACGGTGATGATTTCCCCCAGGATACACCTGAGATTGATTGATGAACGTTACTACCAAGCAATAATGAGAGTACGAGAATGACAAGACTAAAATCAAGGACAGTAGAGTTCATAGAGATACCTTCTGAAGATTACGCAAGAAAAGAATGGTATTGTCAATGGAACCAGAAAGTACCCTATTTCTTTCTGTTCTTACATCTATGTCTTCATCAAGGTGAACAGAGGTCTCAGAGGGAGATTTCAGAAAAGGTTCTAAAACAGAATCATCACCCTGAAATGGTTTTTTCCTCCACCACTCCATTAGTCTTGCAGGAGTCAATTTACAAGTAGGCAAGAGTTCAAGCCCAAGAGTCAGAAAAAAGTAACCAATGGCCTGTCAAAGAGAGAAAATTGACTGAGATCCAAATCAACTTATCTTAAAGGAAAATGGCCTGTCACATCAAGAGACATGTTTGTTTTATTTGAAACTACATCTTAAAGGAAAATCAAGATGAAACAAATGGCTAGGTCTAGAAGTTCTACAAACAACTCCTAGGAGGAATGAAATTAGTTTTCTAGTCAGAACAAAATGGGATACAAAAGGGTAATGATGATTCTCCACATGCACTACTCAACTGTATTCGCCAAGGACATACTCAAAAATGATGATAAGCATAATAGAAGAAGATAATCAAGCCAAAAGAATGAGAAAGATAATAACCTCAATTCCAAGATAACAAATGGAAGCACCAGTTACATTCCAATCAAAAATCCCATCACTAGATTTATCTTTCATCCCTTGCCGAAGAAGAGCCAGTGAAGCAAGCCCATCGGCAAAGCAGAACCCAGGAGATAATCTGAAGAAATTCTGGAGAAATACATAACTTCTTAGTCAAGTTCACCAATATAGCAAGCAATCTTGCAGGATAGTGAACAAGGTATGAGAGACCGTGTGTAATTTAGGTTCTAATCAGTTATTGACCAAACATTTGAAAGATGTTAGTAGCGTTAATTCTCTCCAAATGTCAGCAAATAACGTTTTGCAAGCTAATATAATTGTGAGGTAAATAAAGGTATTGGACTAGTCTGAATCATTCAGGAGTATATATAGCACCAAGTTCAATTTAAAACACAAAAGCAAGTGCTTACAAATCAAACTTGCTACTAGACTAACACTTGAAACTAATAAATCATTCTTGACTTGAGTGACAAAGAATACCCAAAAAAACGAAAATAAGAATAACAGATAAGAAATCAGTGATCTTGAAAAGCCTGTGAGGCAGTGTGAATTTCCATAAAAAAAAGAAGGTTTTAGTTTCAGTTTCATAAATTTATTATTGTTTACACTAAAAAAGTGCCACTATATCTAAACTTGAACGTCAAGATTCAGCTCACTAGCTGAAGGTTAGGTTATAACAATCATGTCGTCTCTGATGATAGAATATTAGTGATATTGAGGAAAAGAAAAAGTTGAAAGAAGTCTACTTTTTTTTTTTTTTTTGCCAACGAAATAAGTTTACATTTATTTATTCTGAAACATAGACAATCATAGCAACTGACAATCTAACTACTGAGCTTAAAGAAACCAACCTTCAGAAAAGAATTTGCACTTGCAGTTGTTTTTATAAGCCCCATGATAAATGAAATAACCATGAGAATGAGTCCTGTGAAAAAGTGGATCAGGAGAACCACATTCTGCCCATGCACAACAACATTTTTTTGTTATTAACAAACTGTCTTAAATGCTGATGATATACCATGAGAAAAGAATGTTACCCTACCTGGGCCATAGAGTGGTCAGAGAAGAAGAATGTAAGACAATATGTTGATGATGCAATTGCAAGACCATACTCCAGAAACATGATGACAGTTGGCAAGAAGCCTCTTCCAATGAATTGATCAAGACCTACAGAACCAAATTAAATTTACGTAACAGCTTAAAACGAAATTAAACAAGGTAAATCTGCATGACAAAGTGATGATATAACATGGAGAAAAAGCTGGATAACTCATTGAGTCAAGTTACATATCTCATGAGTCATGCACCAAGTGTCAACTGTCATGAGGTTGGATATAAACAGCCAAGTAGCATCTCATTTTTGTTGGTAGAAAACTTAGTACTATCTTTTTCAAAATTATTTATTTGCAACAAATTATCTTATGAATAATAGCCGAAAATCTCTGAGAAACTACTGCACATGAGTCCACATTCAATACTTTCCAGGGATGTGGAAGTCTTATGGCACTTCAGAAAATACAAAGCGAAATTAGATTCCATCATTGTTGATATTTAATATCTCTCGTTAATTAATAGAAAATATACAAAATTCAATACATTTAATTACTATCTTGGATATCTAGCAACTCCCGAAGCATTTTGGAGGCTCAACATGTTCAATGAATGCATGACAGCCAGTAATAATCAATAATATGAGCATTATCAATATATTTTTGCTTACATGAGAAGAATACAATTAGGAATGCAAGCATAGTAACATACCAAACACATAGAAGAGAACTATGGCAAAAGTTGAAGGAAATAAGAAACTGATGAAGTCCCATATGTACGTTGAAACCCAATATGAAATTACAGAAACCTGAGAAAAAATATTTTATAATGAAATACATGTACTGCTTAAACAAATTTAGTTGGATTATTGGGTGAAATAAAACATACACCACTGATCAGTTGTTGGTGCTTAGCTTTAACTTCCTGTTCCTGCATCAAATAAGACAGCTGAAATCAGGGATGAACCTTTTTTCCACAAATATGCAAGTTTTCAATGCGGACATAACTGAGGTATGAGCTTCAATAGCAGTTGTCTATGTTACATGCAGAGATAAGTGAATTAATCAGAGAACAAAAATATTTCATCTAGAGACAAACAACATTTTAGTTGCTATATTGGAGGGATGAAATAGTAAATGCAGAAAAAGACTTACACCCAGTAAACATGAGATTATGAAGAGTAGAATTTAGACAGGGAACAGTACAGAGGAAGCAAAAGCTAAATAGAAGGGTTTGAAAGAAAAGGTCAGATCCCCATTACTACTCAAGAAAGTTGTACTTGACATTCTCCTAGGAAACAAGAAAACCAAACTGGCAACCTCAAACTAAATTTGATGAGCGCAACAGAATGCACAACCTATGGTACTGAATCCTGGAAACACTTGCATTAGCCAAATGTTGGTCCACCATGAAATCTATGAAACATAATTCAGCCAAAAGGAAAATAGACTTTGTACTAGCCAAACCTCATTAATGAGCAAGTGAAGGTTTTCTATGAATATGAAATAGTATTAAGAAAGTTCCTACTTTATTTCCTTCTCTTTTTTCCTCTTTCTTATTCTTATCTCTAGATCACTAAAGAAAAATGAGCCAATAAAAGGACTAACTGAATTTTCAACAAAGGCAAACAACTTCGTCTTTCCACATCTACAATTTATTGTTTGCTATTGAGAATAACTAAGTCTTTCCACATCTACAATTTATTGTTTGTTATTGAGAATAACTAAGTATCCTATGATGCCGCAACCTAGGATTATACCTTTACGAGGGGAACAGCAAATGAAGCAGGAATGAATGAGAAGGCTATGTTAACAATAATTGCAGCAGAGAATGCATCCAGATCCTGTAAAATGTAAATGATAAATCTAAGTGAATATCCAGCAGGTGTGGTTAAACAAAATGAAAAAAGAAAACCAACGAGCAGTACATCATTTAGAAACTAAAATATTGGTTTACAAAGTGCAAAACATAGACTCAAGAGCAATTCATTTATTTATATTTGGAGATTTAGGCAAACTAGCAAGCACACAAGTAAACCATCAGCTTGGATGCAAGGTCCACTTCAAATGTACTAGTTAGAAGAGAGATAATGTACTAGTTAGAAGAAAGATGCTCGTCTTAAAGGATCAAGGGTAAAGAATGGCTCAGGGTATGCCATCTGCCTCCATAAATAAACTTACTGGTACCTTCCATCCAACCTAGCCCCAGTGATAACCCCTCCTCCTCCCTTCCTTTCCTTAATAGAACAATTGTGTGCATTCCTTTGATGATTTATTAGACCTCCCACATTTTTCTCCCTTGGTAAATTCCTTGCAGTAGTTCATCAATATTATGAAGAAGCGCGCACACACAAAAAACACACACAAAAAAAAAATCTTTGATTTGAAAGCGTTTACATGCATGTTAGAATTTAGAAACATTTTAAACATTTTAATCCCTCATTTTTTCTCACATAAATATTCCTAGTACCAATTTGTCAATATTCAAGATGGCAGAAA
The DNA here is from genome assembly GCF_025698545.1 of Gossypium raimondii. Taxonomy (NCBI): domain Eukaryota; kingdom Viridiplantae; phylum Streptophyta; class Magnoliopsida; order Malvales; family Malvaceae; genus Gossypium; species Gossypium raimondii. Next base: position 20,434,894 of record NC_068565.1, read on the forward strand.
ACAAATTATTAAGATCTTCTTCAGAGGCGAATTTAAGGGGGTCAGGCAGGGGCCTTGGCCACCCAAAAAATGAAAAATATTCCATTTAGTCCCTTTCTAATAATGGAAATTTAAGTTAATATATGGTAAATTTGCACTTTGGCCCCTCAAAAAATGAAAATTTTCTGTTTAATGCCTTTAAAAATGATGAAATCATAAAATAATAAATGATAAAATTATATTTTGACCTTTCAAAACTTATAATTTAATTTCAGCTCCCACTAAAAAAAATTTTGGATTCGCCCCTGATCTTATTAGTTTTTCTTTTCAAAAAGCAAGAATGTTAATTTTATAACATAACATCTACCCTAAAACCAAATAGAAACAGGTAGAGAGATTGTTTTATGTGTAAACTTTAAAATCCTAGGGTACCCCAAACTTAAAACTGTGGAACTTATTTTCTCAGAAATTAACATAAAACATTACAGGGTGTAAATATATGTCGAAATTGCAACCACATATTATATTAATAGGAGAGAAGCTTACATGATGCTGTAAACGCTGGCTTTTTGTCATCGGAAGAGGATGATTACGTGCTCGAATCGTCATATTTTTGTCGCTAGTAGCAAGCCTAAGAATTGCAGAGTTCATCAAGTTGATAAAGGTTGGAGCAGCATGCTGACAAGAACTATTGTGCAATACAGTATACCCCAAACTCCCATCATCATACTGCTCATCCATCACAACTGCCCCATACCTATCAATACAAACATAAAAGATAAAATATATATATATTTAAAAAAGTAACAAACATGCTCTAAGTAAGCGATTCCAATCCCAGTTGCCTTCCATCATATTGGAATACTCAAACAGTGGAAAGAAACTACAGAAAACTAAAAGTTTTAGGCACATTATTCAACTCCTGATAGAGTAGGCTGAAACTAGAGAAAAAACCATAAAGCAAAAGAGAAAAGGCATGTGAACCCAAGTTGGAGATAATGCTGATTCCAAAATGGCTTGCCAATAAAACTTAAAATCAGAAAAATAACACAATCAGAAAACTAATGGCAAAAGAACCCAACTCAAAAACCTTAATTGAACTATTTTGGCTTGGTTTCATGAGTTCTTTTCTATGTTCTGCATACAAAGCAGCAGCATCCTTATGCCACATGCAGCAAAGTCCCTTTTACCTATTTTACTTAATCTCTTAGATCTACCATTTCTGCATAATCTACTTGAAATAAAGTAACTCCTCTAAACTCATACCAAACACGCACACACAAAAAAAAGGCAAATGCAGTTTCACTTTGAGATATCGAAAAATATAAGCTCAAAATATGAAAAACATTCCACACCAATTAAATCAAAAGGCTTGACATGTCTAACAACAAATATAAAAGGCTGGACTCTGTGCTAGTGAGGCTTAAAAAATACATCTACAGCTGTGAAAATAAACACAATCTTAAAAGAGAACAAGCAATAATAAATTCTCTTATTAAAGAGACAAAACTGAAAAAAGTAAAAATAAACAAGTGTTGAAAATATGATAAACAAAAGCTTTTAGAGGGCATAACCATGCAGTGAAGGACTTTGCATGCTACAAATATTTTAATGTTTCTCACAAAAATACAACATGATTACTATCAAATAAGACATCTTCTGCATCAAGACCAGATAAACAGAATATAAGAAAATAATTTTGTGATTAAGGAAGATCTACCTTGACTGGTATGATTCGTTAAAGCTAGACATTAGAAATTCACTCATTGAAAGCAAAACAGGTCCTAAAGTTGGTCCTGCTGCCTCTACAGCATCGGCTAAAGCCCTTTCTGAATCAGGAAATTTGTATGAAGTCGGTTTAAATTTTTGAATCCACCCTCCTTCAACATTTTTTGCTACCTGCAGTTGACAGCTTTAGAGAGAGGAATCGTATCTCTTATAATGTCACCATCAAAAGAAGCATGAGAAGCATGACAGTATCATGACTTAAGTAGTATACTACTTTGTACCAAAATAATAATAAAGCAGTATACTCTGCTCATTCTAATGAAATCAGAAAATAGAACTCAACAAAAGTTTGAAAAAAAAAACAGAAGGAAAGAATAACAAACCTCTTTTGCAATAGGCCAGGACAGATCAAATGGAATTGGACCACCACCACCAGAACCACTTAAAAGAGGATTAAAAAGTGAAGTGGTGAATGTCACAGACTGCTGCTCAGGATGTGGCTTAAGCTTGAGAAAAAGAAGACCAAAAAGCAAGAAGATCACAGGAATCAAAAGCTGAAAAACAATTGTTTTGCGGTCTCTTCGTGCAGAAACAGCTCTCTTTATGAGCAACGCCTTAGAATGTTGCCAAAAGATTGACCTAGAAATCATGCAACAGCTGCAGCATTGCATACTTAAGAAGTGCATGAAACTTAGAAATATAGAAACAAATAGACCACAAAATCTGGTCACTATGGAAGATATGCCCTCAATAATCTTTTTATAACTTCCCGAAAGCTTCGCATAGGAAATTCTTTTGGGCACTTGCTCGCCAGAAGGGATAGAATCAATTGAAACAAAATTATTTCCCTCTTGGACAGATTCAGCTTCATCAAAGTCGCACCCAGCAACCCTTAAGAACACTTCCTCCAAGGTTGTAACAGATATGCCATAACTTTCAATGCCAAAATAATTTTTATCCTCGCTAATGCTTGTTTCTGAATTAGAAACTGATCTTCCTATACAACTCTCAATCTCCCTAAACATACTTTCAAAAACTGATGAAGCTGCCAGAGGAAGCTTGAAGGAAATTTCAGTTCCAACCTGGAAGATAATAAACAATTATATTACACAATATAGAACATATATATTTTCAGACCCACTTTTACCAGAACTATCATCATGGATAAAGAATTCTGAGTTATGGTTCACTTTCACTTTGTCCGTAATTATAGCTAGCTATAGTTTCCTTCTATTTCTTCACCTGTTTGCACATTTTTGCTGGTATAAGATAGAACTAGCATTACAGAAACTTCAGCTCTATTTGGATTTAGAAAACAGAGGCCATTTTCATTTTCATTTTCATTTTCATTTTCATTTTCATTTTCATTTTCATTTTCTTGAGAAATGAAGAACACAAGAAAATGTGTTTGGTTGAAAATTTTAAAAACTTTTGGAAAATGAAAATTTGTGAAAATTAGAAAACAAATAAGTTGTTTTCATCATTTCCACTAAAAATGCTTTGCAAATTGGAAAAGTTGAAAACAAGGGTTTTTCTTTAGCTTTAATTGTAATTTATGAATTGCCACTAGTTCAAATCCATGTATACACATTTTTCCAACATTTTAAATCTCAAATCTCGGACCCTGGTTCAAGTCCTATAATTGTAAGAACTTTTTTATTTTTATTTCTCATTAATCTATTATGAGAAAATAGATAAAAACACTTTAATTATTGGAAAAAAAATATTTACCAAAAGTATTTTCCAACTTTTATAAGCAAAAATTATATATTCCACCCTGCCTTTTTACATGTAACAAAACCATGGCTTTACATGCCTTCAGTAACAAGCAGATACACTAAACAATAATCAGAGATCTTTCTATTAACTCCTAAACAATTCAGACTCATTAAGGAAAGAATACCCAGTAAAAGATTGACAAAAAATTCAAACAAAATAGTTACCCCGTTAAGCATTAGGTGTAGACAGATACGATGTTATTACAGAAGACTACTCCTTAGATTTAACATTAAATTAATTTAATACAAATACAAAAGCATAAAAGCATGTACCTCGCTTACACATGTAGCTGATGGAACATATCGATAAACAATATCAGCAGCTATAGAAGCAGTTGGTGCACTCTGAGAGGAAAATGAATAGTCAAACCACCAAGGATGACAGGAAAATACATAAAAGTAATAGTTCAACAAAATCATAGGAGAAATAATAATAAGAACAGAAGCTAACCTTCACTAATGTAAGAGTATAACCAACACCATACTGATGCTTCAAGAATAGGGAACTGTTACAAAATAGGCATTAGAAATTATGGAACTGGTGCTAAATATTTCCAACAAAATAACAAAAAAGGTTCTGGCCAAAAAATAAAAAATAACATAAAAGGTAACATCTTGTACAATACTTTTAGCCTATAATCAAGTGTAAAATCCCGCATTATGAAAGATGGGTGTTCATGTATTAAGGGTGAGAAAAACAATAGTAAGAAGGTAGAGAGATCAATAAATAATTTTATTTTAATTTTATATTGGTCGGAAGAAATCCCAAATCTTTAGTGCCCTTCATCTAGATGATTCATACAGTGTCAGCAGTCTTGCAGGAGTCCCAAACTACTAGACACTAATAATTTCAAATCCTTTTCAAAAGCAAGAGCACAAATTATATCTCTGTTATTTAGTTTTGGAAAAATGTGATCCATAATGCATTAATGCCTGATTTCTGATTTCTTTCAAGGAAAGCTTTTCAAAAAAATTGGTCTTATGGAGAAAAATTTTGGTTAACAATATCAACCTTCCACAGCATTTCAAAGAACCATCAGCCATGATGGCTATCCGATCCCCCAGTTCATCAGCCTCATCCATTGAGTGTGTTGTTAGTAATATTATTCTTCCCTTCTTTATTTTTTTTATTAACTGCCAAGTCAAGCGCATTGAATATGGATCCATGCCACTAGTAGGTTCATCAAGAATAATAACCTGTAATAAGAAAAGAAGAAAAACAAGAATTAACAATGACAACTTCCAGAATCAAGAAATATTAATCATGACCTGGAACAATTTCACACCTTACTATTTCCTATCAATGCAATTCCAAGAGATAATTTCCTCTTCATACCACCAGAAAGTGCCCGCACAACAGTGTTCAGTTTATCCGCTAAACCAACCTGACCATAAAAGTAGCAGTTAAAAAATGCAGCCATCCAAGGGACAGTCATAGAGAGAGAGAGAGAGAGTAGACACCATGTGAAAGGTCCTTTGGACTTTAAGATTGAGACAAAAAGGCATATCAGATTCCTTTTTCTTTTCCTTATAAGAAATCTAAAACAAATTTCTCAGATGATTGAATTCACAGAGTCTCCCAAAAGAATTAGAGATTTCTGTTATGTGTAACCCCTAGAATTTTTGCAGAACACATTTATAAAAAATATATATCAAATTAATTGATTCAGATCCTATCATATTAAACAGTTCATTTTCAGAAAGCCTCACAGTGCAGAATACACTGTCTATACAAGGTCCCCAGCTACCCTCAGTTCAATTAAAACCTCTGATGCATATAGAATCCGAGCCCAACAGAATTGCAATAAAAGAACTATTCTGAGGATTAGGTATTAGGTATTCATCAGATAAAAGAAAAGTTAATAAATAAAGGCAAACGAATCTAATTTGAACATAAGGCTACAACAAACTCAACAAAAATGGGTTAATGCCACATGGAAATCCACAGTTCAAAAACACCCAAACCTTATAAACCTAAAACAACCTGAAATTAAACAATTAACCTTAAACTGTTATGAAAGCTAATTGACCTAAACATTCAGCTGCTCTCGAAAACTTAAATTTGAAAGAAGAAATTTGGATTTTAAATATAAGAATTAAATAAATAATTCATAAAATGATGATTTTCTTGATATCAAATTTAATGATTTGCTGTATCTCTATTTAGTGATGGACTTTATGGACTTTGAAGTTTATCTATTTATACGCTATAAAATACACTATTGCAATTTCATGTTCTCAAGCATAGCTTCATAGATTTCAAAATAACAGATCTCATTTGCTGCTCTATAAAAATGAAAATAAAGATTCAGAATACTAAGTGAAGACATGAACATGAATCCAGCAAGGCAGACAGGAACTCACTTCATCAACCATCTCAGTTACAGCACTCTCTAAACCATCCTCCTTCACACCCTTCAATATAGCAAACATTTCCAAATGCTCTCTGACCTGAAAATAGGAATCAATCAAAATATCAAATTAATCTTTGCTACTTCAAGTCACCATAATTGCCAATCAGAAACTTCAAAGAATGTAGAGATATCAAGGAAATGAAACAAAATTTGGAAATCTAGATTTTTCAAAAGGAAGTTGCGTGCAACAGGATTAGAGTTAGTTTACAAGAAATTATTCTACCGTGCAAAATTTAAGCATGCTAACTTCCAAAAACAGCATCAGAAGAAGGCTTACAAAAACTGTTGTAAGGGAGGATAACCATTTCAGTTGAGGGAGACAATCTACAAAATAGATGGGGGGGGGGGACTTCTAGTATCAATGCCATATATACAGACCTACATTCTCGACTCTACCTTTTTCTTAAAATACCTGTGTTGAACACTTATTCGACACCTCAAAGTGGAAACTAATGCAGGCATCAACATTCCACTTAGTAACTACCGGACCAATTCCTGTGTCCAAAACTTAGTCCTAAGTTCGAGAAACATATACATACACCTATATGACTAAGATTAGCGGGCACATACATATTATTTGCATTTACTTATGGACGCCCATACACACATTGAGATGAATGAGGAAAGATCTTACAAATATAATGATAACCCCATGACTCAAAATATTTCCAGTACCATCTAATGAGTAATGAGAGAAAAATGAACCAGAACTGAGTAGAGTTTGATATGAACCTGCATCCAAACCTATATAACCACACAGCTTTTTCATAGACATGTGATAAAAAGGATATAACATGCAAAGCAAGACAATGTAAGAAAGAATAATCAAATAGATGTATATCATATTAGCCTCCTTGTGGCAAAAGCTTGTTTCTTCTACCATACAATCCAAAAGTGCCCTTGAAGTAACATTTGTTATGCATGAAGAACCAAATTTTTAACACTTCTGGCATGCACTTAGAATGCTCAACGTGAACCAATTTAATTAAACAAAAAATACCACAAATTTAAATATGTACAAATACAAAATTAGAAGATGCTTCTCTTACAGTCAATTCTGGGAAAAGGATATCATGTTGTGGACAGACCCCCAATCCCTCACGTATCTCTTTCTACAGGACAGACACATAATAATAATAACATTAGAAGAAAAAAATACAGCAAAAGAAACAAAAGTGATTGAAAAAGAAGAATGAAAATAAAATAATAATAATAATAATAACAACAACGTTGCGACAATAAAACTTAATCACCTTAAAACTTATTTAAAGTAAGTTGAGAACCTGACAAGGCTGAAGCACCATATATCATAAAGATGCAACAAACTCAAAGTTGCTTAGACAATCTCAATTACCATGCATTCACTAAATAGAAAGGAAGAAAATACATAAAAGGGATCCAGGCCAAGGTGCATTTTAGAAGAGAGGGATAGACTAGAGAGTTGTTATTATGCATAAAAGAGCCTAAATATCATATTATCTAAAAACTCTTATGATCATAAATGGATCTAAAACCAGCTGCACATACTTGAAAGATCATCAGTCCTGTTTGTTATGAAGTCTGACAGGACTACAAATTTGACAATAAAACCCACAAAAGAGAAACAACAGGTGGAATCACTAGGTGAAGTTTTCAGTTTCAACAATATTAACCAGGATAATATAAAAGATAATTACAAAAGCACTTTACGTGCTTCGGACCCTTCAAACAAATTGCCCACCTCAAAGTAAGATGCTATTGAATAAATGTTGACTCCAAATATTGTCTGTTTAACCAATAGACCAGATCAAAACACCATAATGCAGTACTTACAAGCCACTGTGCCACTAAGAAGAACAACCATAAACAGAATGGAAGCTTGCAGTACAAGCCACACAAGAGCTTAGCCAAACTCCTTTAAAAATATTAATCAAGAAGGCATACAGCATAATCATGTTGACAGAACAGTGGAAACACCATGAAAAATACAACATACCATGTCTGTTAGAATACTTTTTCCAAGCACCAAGGCATCTCCAGATGTTGGGGGAAGAAGGCCAACAAGCATGGATATTGTGGTACTTTTACCAGCTCCATTGTGCCCTTTAAAATAATAGCACAAAATTAATAGAATTGACATCATCAAATGTAATATGGAGATTCTATATATGGACAAGATTTCTTATCAATGCTACATGCCAATACATAAGAATCATACAGAAAAAAAAGGGATCTTATGTGGAGAAGAACTAAAGCATCATATCCCCATTAAAGGATATACACAACTATATAATGCAGCCAATGGGTTGATCTCTCACGAACTAGTTCTCCTCTCACATAGAAAACTCAGATAAGCTTCTAAATGTTTCAATGAAATACACACCCATCAACTGCAAATCGGGATATAGTAAAAAGGTAAATGATTTAACAGCCTAATTATCAAAGGCTTCTTTAAATGAAATAAAATGGTTGGACCTAACAATAGGAGGCAGATCCTACCACTGCCCCTGAACAAAAACTTCAATGATCAATACACTAGCAAAACCTACAAGCCCTTACAAGAAGAAGCAACTTTAGGCTATTGGAATTCCAACAATCAGTTCCAGATCTGATAAAATAGATTGCAGTTTAGGAGAAGACAAGGATGTGACAGATATTGAGGTGTGAAAGTTAGTTACTCACCAAGAAGAGCTAGAATTTGATTTTCATACAAGGTTAACTGTAAGGAGTTAACAGCACAGCACTTCCCTTTCTTGGTGGCATATACCTTATGCAGGTCCTTTATTTGGATACATCTGCATATCTAGCATTATATTGAATGAGCAAAACCAATTAAAATGAACAAAATAAGAAAGCATATAGTTTCAGTACATGCACCTGCCATCGATTTCTTGTTGTTTCATCTCCAAGCTTATTGCTTCCACAGCTGGTCCAGACATATCCTTTCTAGGAAAGATGTTTTTCCTTTTGGAGATTGTATCATTAACTCTTACTTCATAACTGGAAACATGGTGTTTTATGGCACTTCTCTTTTTCCAAAAGCATTTTTGGAACATAAAGTTCCAAGGATAGCGAACTCCATTTTCACTGGGAAGAACCTGATCCAAGGAACATTTCATTGTGCATAAAATATTCTAGAGAAGGTAGACAAGGCATAACAAACCCATAGATCTGGAATACTTCCATGTAAGATTCTAGTCAACCAAATTAACTTGAGAATACTTTTACAAAGCTGCTTAATTAAGATATTAAATTAATTGCTACAGCATTGAATATTGTAAAAGATACTAGGAACAAAATTCTTGACTTCTAAGGATTATAACTAAAAAAGATACACTAGATCGAGGTATACCTGAGACATATAATAAATATATATTAGTCCCTTCTAATTATTATAACTTTGGAAGAAAAATTTCTCCAAAAAAAAAACTTTAGAACAAAGAAAATCTCCGTCAGAGACAGAATTCAACAACAAAACTTCACGTGACAACCCGTCGACTTGAAAATACACTGTCTGGACAGATATTTCAACAGAAATAATAATTTTTGGAACCATCGGTTTGATTTTATGATAACAAAACACTTTAAGTGATACTGAGTTACTTTGTGATTTGTGCAGGGTTTAAACTCATTGATTAAATATTTTTATTTGGACAGTGAGGCAAGATCAGCAAAATATAGTTTAATCTTGTTCATTAAAAGGTTTGATTTGATTACCGGTATCAAAGAATTTCTTCAATAGAAGTGCTTCTGAAATGACCATCCTAATTTTAAAACCAAACTACAATGCAGTTGTTAGGGGGATTGTTTAGGAAATCCATAACTTGGACTTGGGAGTGTAAGATAAAGGACATGGGTTTAGAGGAATACAAAACATTCACCCTTATTATGTCTTTACTCCCTTAGTTACTTCATATCCAGCTTATCCTTGCAGTTTAGTTTGGGAATTTGCAATCTTTTCTTAGATTTTCAGTCATGAAATTCAACCAGCCTTTTATTATGTTGCCATTCTTTGGGAACTAAGAATTACCAGAGCACATTTAAGATGTAACACAAGAAGGTTAGCTTAGAACAATGTTTTAACTCTACTATCAGCAGAACTATAACTAAAAAATTTCCCTTTATAAGGAGTAATTCTCCCTCTTGCTCTCCAATATATGCATCATAACCAGTGTACTAGGATAAAGTTGACAATTACAAACCCTTGAATCAAAAGAGAAAAGAAAAATTGTGTTTTAAGAGGTACCTTATCTAGGTACAGACCAACAACGCAGTACAGCAATGTGTCAAACAACATCATTAGAAGGCAAACCAAAAAGTTCACTCCAGATGATCCCTGCAGCAACGATAATTTAAGTTAAAAACCAAAAAGAACCAAGATTAGATAACTAGCAGAAAAAAAAAATTCCCTCATACAGAACATACCCGCCATATGTTGCTCCAACGAAGCCCTACATGTGCTCGTTCATAGTCAGCAAAATTAATAGATCCAAGAGCAAAGGCCGTAGGGGACAGGAAAGAGGCAATGACCTTTAATGCCCTGTAGTAGAAAATGTTTACTGAAATCGCACACAAAAAAGAAAGAAAAAAGATCAAAAGCATAAGGCATGTCCATTGCACAAGACTTACATCGCAACTGCCTCATCATTGACAGTGTAATAAGGAAAGAAGGCTCCAAGAAAAGAAAGAGTTCCAACTGCAACAGCAGTCTTTGCTCGTGTAAAGAATGTGGAGATCAAAAATGATAGCATGATCGCACTGAGTCCAAATACAAAGAAATACACGAACACTACTGTCTTGTCACTATACTTGAAAAGGTTATCCATGGTACAAACTGTAATGATCACAGATGAAATAGCAAACTGCAAATGGAATCAAATTAAATTAACATGAGAATCCCAGAAGTAATGATTCCCAAGATAACTCACCACCACAAATGTATTTTTGCATACATAAATCCTAACTTAGAAACCGAAAGTAACAAGTTCTTAAATCATGAAAATGATAATATTAATCAAATTTTCTATGCATCTTCTGGTTCTCTAGTAAAGTAGGCATGATTTATAAAAGAAAACTGATCATAAAATTCCATGGCACGACCAGACTACAAAAACATATTCGATACGTGGCTCTTTAAAATTATATAAGGCTCCTAAAGTCAAATAAATTCTTTCCATTTCTCAACCTAAATGTGTTGTACCAGAATATATTACAAGCCTCCTCCCACAGATACCATTGTCATCCTTTTCTAATCAACCACTAAAAATCATTGCTGAAGCACGAGTAACCACATCAAGAGCAATTACCAAAACAATCTATACGTTTTCTTATTACTGCCACCGTTATGGTAAAACTTTTGCAATCCATATCATTTACTGTAGGTAGGAGGATGGCTACTTCAGAAGTAAAGTCACTTTCTAGATGAAAAATATGAAAGTAAAAATAACATTCTTAGTAGATTATGGCCTCATCATTGAAGCAGCGCTGTTACCTTGAATGGACATTTGAAACTGTGAAAATGCAAAATTAAAATTAACCAACGCTTTTAAGCATCTTTAATTACAGATTAAAAAGAGGATAACATAAAGCTTCATGAATTACACATTAAAATGGAATTCAAATATAGATGTATGTACTTTGCATCTTGCATAATGCACACTGAAGGTAAAGTAAGCAACATACTGTGCATCCACCACAAACAGATAAAAACCAGAAAAGCATAAGAATTCTCTACTAACTCGGACAAGTAAAATTTTCACAATATCACAGTAACCAGAATTACTTATTTCCCATTAAAAACCACGAACTTTTTTCCCTAGACTCAAATCAGAATTCTGCCACTTAACATGCTACAATCAAATATCAGTTCTGATTGAATAGTTGAAGTATATGTAGGAAAATTAACACTTTATCTAATCTCGAATGAAAGTTTTGCCAGCTTAATGAAAGAGCAATTGATCCCCACAAACAGCATTCCATACATTTATAACCTAAACGATCGAATCAAGAAAAAAAATTCAAACAGAAATAAATAATAATAACAATAGAAAACAACCTCACACTCCATCAAAAGTACAAAGAATGGAAAAAATACATGATTGTTCACTAGAAGTTCACAGCCAAAAATTAACCTGAAAAGCATATGTAATGAGCCAAGAGAGATGGAATATCCCATCTTTCAATCCCATCATATAAAGACCCTCTCTTATCTTCTGCTCCTGAAATGTTGGAAAGGAAAATGATTTAGAGCTTAAAAAAATAAAAGTAAAGAATATCTTCTATATCAAAAATGTTAAGAACTGAAAACAAATATAAGCAGAATTAAAAATATTAGATATGTATAAATTATAACTGTTATAGTCATTAAAAACCTTCTCAAACACAGTATAGCTGATCAGGCGAGAGATTGGATAGAGAAATCCCAACAAATACCTATTCATTCCAAAGGCAGGGCAACAATAAACAATATATCAACATGTAAGCCAATGAGAAAACTTTTTTTGATGTAAAATTAATAAAGATTAACACAGAGACATTAATTCAAGAGGCACATACAACAGGCCCAAGACGCTCTTAATGATGGATTGGAACTCATCATCTGTGTATTCTCGAGTTGGGAAAGGAGCTATTCTAATATTTGAAGGGCTAAACTTTGTCCAAGGTAACCCGAGGGATGATGTTACACCGGTTGAGCGCAATGCTCTTATTTCTAAATCTTGACTAGCAATGCCAGATTCTGTTTGCTGAGCAGCAAATATGATAAATGAATCTAAAACCTGCTGGAGCTGCAGAAAGTATAAAAGTATCAACAACTATAGCAAGGTATACTTCATCAAATTTGGGATGATAACTAAAGTACGACCATATTTTCACAATGTAGAGAATATGGCGAAAGAAAAAGGAAGATGAATAGATGAGAAAAAATCAGAGCACTCATATGATGTATTAAGAGGCGGGGGACTCAATGAAGCCCGTATCCTGATAAAAAGGAAGCAAAGGAAAGGCAACATTTGATGATGTATAATATACAAAAGTGCATGCACATTAAAAATCTATTCTATCATTCGAAATTATGGTGCTGGAAATTGAAAAAAGAACAAAAAAAATCCATCACCATTATTCACCAACTCTAAGGATAAGCATAAACTGAGAAAAAGAATATCAACGAAAACCGTGAGCCCAAGGAAACAAAATGTGACATTAGAATACTGTTAAGGAGGAGCTATTGGTTCATACAGTCAAAAATCCACTGAAGCTGTATTGCATTGTTGGTATGATATTAACACCCAATTCCAAGTCATTGAGGTAAGGGCCGTTAGTGTCCATGATACTTTTAACATCAGGAAATCCAGAGAAAGCCCATGTGTGATTGAGGCGAATACTATAATCAAACAACTGAGGACCTTGATTATGAAATACCACTGCTCCTTTAATTTTTGGATTTGAGCAATTCCTAGACCAAGATAAACTCAAAGTTAATGAAGTTTTCTCACATGAGAAAAAGATATTTTAGATTATGAACAGCATCCAATGTAGGCAAATGTGAAGAGGGAATATCTGAAACGATGAACAACAGCAGAACACTAAAGCCACCTCATAACAATACAATATAGAATAACTGTGAAGGTTCTCTGCACAACCTTTTTGTTTTTTTGGACAAGGTAATTAAAACATGTCTAACCACAAGATTCTAGAAGAATATATTAGAAAAAGGAAACAGGCCAACACTTATGTAAGGACTTCCTAATGCTCAGGATGTGATGAAAAAAAATCTGTAAACCATTTAAGTTATAAGTTTTACCTAAATTCAAGATTATGTTAACTGCAATCATAGTTATTAAATTTAAAGTCCTTCAGAGCTATTGGAGAAGTGATCCCCGTGGTAGAAGTAACCAAACTGTATGCTCCCCATTTAATTCTCTTAAAACTGTTCATGTCAACAGAGAAGCACATAACAACAATCGGCAAAATGCCCTGCTATCAATGCCATAGTAAAAAGAGTTCAACTTACCTGAAATCACAAGTACCATACAGATCTGACTGTATATATGTATCCAGCTCGAGCTCGTCTTTGTATATTTTTGAAACTAGCTGCAACCAGGAAACCAAGTTTCATAAGAGTAAGTGATAAAATGACTGCAACAAAAAAAAAAAAGGGAAATTGCTAATTACAGTAAAAGTAAAAATCCAAAAAACAGGGATTGTAGCTCGCATGCAATAGCTAAACTATAACCTCGCTACAAGGAAGATTAAAAAATGAAGAATAAATAAGTTTATTGCCAACATTCATAACAGCTAGATAAACAAAAACAAACCAATAAAGAGTACCTGCAATAAGGGAAATTTGATGGAAATTAAGTTAACCATCTGCCTTGTCTGTTCAGTATCAGGTGCAAAGGCTATATACTCTCTTTTGGCCAACAATAACTCCAAAACTTGTTGGAAATTAGGGGATATACCTTTGCCTATCTCCACAAACATATCTTTCCTTATATATCTAAATCAATTCAAAGCAATCAGTTCATCATCATCCATTCATAAAACAAAAATTAAGAAGAGAAAACTTGACATACGGTTGAGCTGGATGAATTTGAGTATCAACACGAGTCCTTATACCAATCAACAACAAAATTACGATCGTAGGAAGTAAAATCTGCAACACGACAACAAACAAACAAATAATCAATCAATGAATAGAAGATAAAACTGAAGAATTTAAACAAGAAATTAGCAACAAACAGAAAACGAAGAAGTGAAACCTCAGCAGCAGTGATAAAAGGGTGACGAATCTTAAGAAGCCAGTTTTTCCGAAGCATAGCTTTGAGTTGTCTCTTAGAAGTCCCCATTTTTTTTTTTTTACTTTTTCTTTTGTTGAATTAAAGAAACTGAAAAATCAATATTCAAAACCCTGGAAGACAGTTAAAGAAGCTGAAAGTGAAGAAAAGGGAAGAGAGAGTAAGTGGCGGAGGAGGAGGAGGAGGAGGTGGCGAAACAGCAACGCTTCCCTTTTTTGTTAAAAGTGGTGGCCACTGACGCCATTTTGGAAATTGTAAAAAGCAATGTTAAAAACAAACAGGGAATTGTGAAAGGGAAGAAAGACTACTAAATTAGTAATTTAATTTTTTAAGGTTAAATTTGGTAGTAGTCCATGTACTATATATAAGTTGTGATTTAGTCTATGTATTTTAATTTCATCAATTTTAATCCTTGTAATTTTAGTTCTTTAAATTTTAGTCATGATTCATACAATAATAGTCATATCATTAGGTCATATTCTGCTAGTAGCTCATATTATCCGTAAGCTATGGGTTCAGTTTATGTTTTGTAATTTGATAATTTTAATTCTTAAACTTTTTAAATATAAATTTTCAATTTTAATTCAAACAATAACCGTTAAATACATTAAATAAAATAATGTAGCTTTTTTGTTAAGTATAATGTGAAAACAGCAAGCTAATGCAGTATTACATGTGCGATAATATATTTGTCGCATAATATTTTGAACATTGTTTAATTTAATTTAATAATTACCATTTGAGGCAAGTATGAAATTTCAAATTTCAAAAAAAGTATAAAAATTGATTAAGATTTGTTTGAAGTAGTGATTAAAGTGCAGGTGAGACATTTAGGTGACACGGATTTGAACTCGATCATCCCCTTCCTCAAAATTGTAATGGTAAAAGAACGGATTAAATTGAAATATGATAACTAAAACTATAACTTACACAAAATATAAGGATTAATAGTAAAATTTAACCGTTTGAAAGTTAAAAGTTAAAGATAGAGGTGGTGTTTTTTTAATCTTACGCATAAGAATTGTGGGTTTGGGGGACCCATGCAATGCCACTTTGGAGATTCTCGAGATTTTCGTTTCGAATGGATTTCTCGAGCGTGAGATAAGTGGGTTGTTGGATATGACTGTTTTAATACAACAAATAAAAATGATTTTTTCTTTCTAATATTAAACGATATTCATTTATGTGATTATACTTTGGCCGGTCCTCGAGTTTTACGAGTCACCTCATACTTTTATTTCAAAGATATTTTATGGAATTTAATTCTCATTATTTTGGACATAATCACATAATATGGTACTTCGTATTGTATTAGTGCTGATTGTATTTATCGATTTATATTATTTTGGTCTTAAATCGATACTAAGTAATTTTGTTCGCTTGATTAAAATTTTGGTACATTTCAGACATTTCAAATTGTTTCGCCCACTTTGATTAATATTGATCTGTCCCAATTGATACAAAATTTTGAAATTTTAAATTAATTTTAAAATCTTCAGTTTAACCATTTTAATTTTCTTTATATTTACATATAAATCTATTTATATGGATGTAATTGAGATATATTTACTGTATATATAATATATAATTTATTTTTAATCAATAAGATATAATTTGTTAATAAACTAAACTTTTAAACTATATACGTGTGAGAAAAATATTTAAAAACATTGATAAAACCGAAATAGTACATCAAAATATGTTGATATCGATACATACCAATACCAAGACAAAAATAGTATGCCCACCGGTACAGTACTGAGGGTTAGTTTAGCAATGCTTTTGAAAAGTACTTTTGAAAAGTGTTGTGGAAAAGCGCTTTTGACAAGTGTTTTTGAAAAGTTTGGTTTAAAAATTAAGGGCACGTTTGGTTCGCTGTATTGGATTAAAGGTGTATTGGATTAGAGGTGTAATGGAATAGAGGTGTAATAGCAAATCAACTGTTTGGTTGAATGCAATGGAATAGAGGCGTAATAGTAATCTTGTGTTTGGTTGAATGGAATAGAGCTGTAATAGCATAATGGAAAAAACTAAAATGACTAGAATACCCTTAGCATAAATTTATTTTGGTAAATGATTATTGTTATTGTTATTTAAATTTTAATAAGATTATTATTATCAATAATAAATAATTTAATCATATTTAAACATAATTATTATTAAATATATTATAATTAAAATATATAATTTAATAAAATTCTTAATAATTAATATTCTTATATGAATTTACTCAAATCATAATATAGATAATTTAACATAATTATTATTAAATATATTATAATTAAAATATATAATTTAATAAAATTCTTAATAATTAATATTCTTATATGAGCTTACTCAAATCATAATATAGATAATTTAGCATAATTATTATTAAATATATTATAATTAAAATATATAATTTAATAAAATTCTTAATAATCAATATTCTTATATGAATTTACTAAAATCATAATATATGATACTATAAAATATAATTTGAAATAATTAATATTAAATATATTTTAATTAAAATATATGATTTAATAAAATTTAAAATAATTATACCTAATAAATTTTCTTATATGAATTTGTATAATTTAAAATAATTATTATTAAATATAATTTAATAATAATATATAATTTCATAAAATTCTTGATAATAAATTTTCTTATATGAATTTATATAATTTAAAATAATTAATATTAAATATAATTTAATAATGATATATAATTTCAGAAAATTCTTGATAATAAATTTTCTTATATGAATTTATATAATTTAAAATAATTAATATTAAATATAATTTAATAATGATATATAATTTATACATTTAACGATGCCAAGCATTATGACCTTTAAGCAATGTTGAACTTGATCACCCAAATTTTCACAAATCGCTAATTACTTAATTCAAAGCGCATTGTACAAAATGTCGATCGATCATTTCAACCTTCCACTACCAACTAATATGTTTTCCAATTTTCTAGCCCACCCAAACTTTACAAAATGCTAGATAGCATATTAGTCACAATCATATTCACATCACTAACTATATCCGAAAATGAATGACCACGGAAAAATTACAAATAGTACATGGATTTCATTCAATCAATGTTGATGTAGAAGCATCCTTGCCCTCTGTTGAAGTTAAGTTAATGACCTAATACAAGTGCCCTCCTCGCATGTCTTTAAGCGTGTAAGGTGATTAGTTCGAATAAAAACTACAAGACTACTTTGCATTGGCAACTTGTCTTGAGATCCCTTGCTTGGTGTTTCCGTATCTGACCTCAAATTCTCTAGACTTCTTGGCGGTATTCATAGTCTTGAGTCGAAAGCCTGAAATGATTACCGGTCGGTGACATTCATCATAGCAGATGCTAAAATTTTGCAATTCAATCGATTCTCTATAAACAAAGATGTAGATAAATACAACAAAATACATCTACATCTTTTTGTCCTAAAGGTTCTTAATAACGAAGGTATTGATTAATGAACATTTCAATAATCGAGACTATAAACTAAATTCAAGGAAAAATCAACACTAAAATAGCAATGAGCCCCGCATTTTACAAATTTTCACTAAACAAATTGGCGATAAGACTTCAAGCGATCTTTGTACAACTCAAAATATCTCATTCACTCTCTCTGTACCTAATATAATTTTCCAATTATAAATGCTATAAACTTCAGTTTAAAAATATATTATCCAACAAAAGCGATACACATTGGAATTGTTCCTATAGTCCATGACTAAGCGGTGGTAGTGTGTTGAAAACATCCCTCGGCATTGCACCTAATATAACTCATATTTTAAATTAACTTATATTTCAAATTACAGAAAAAGGGTCAACAAAGAACTTAATTTGGAAGGTTTCGAAAGATGAGTGAAAATTTCGCTTGGTGATGGAAAAAGTTGCACCAACTTACAAAATGGAGGACCTAATGCACATGTTTAAGGAACTGCTACAAAGATTTGATCGTCGATCAACTAAGTTCGTCCATGCCAAAGCCCATAATTCAAATATCGCTTAAAAGAAATGAAACAAATGACACTCACACTTCTCCAATATCAGTTGACAAGCGGATCGGACAACTAGAAGAACAATAAATAATTGAAATGGCCAAAGAATCCTACTTTCAGTACCCTTGCCATTTTTTGGGCTTGAATTGGTAACACAAACACACACAATCAAGAAATTAAATGTAGATGAAATCTAACCTTGAATAACATTGTTATCTTGGTCAATTTTTTCCAATGCAGAATGCAAAATCTTGCGATTTTCCAGTTCCATTTTGGCTCTAGCAAGAATATCACTTCCAGTTAAAGCAATGGGAATATTCTCTTCTGAATAGGAGATGGTCTTTCAAAGCCCTTCTCATATATTCCCATAAGAAGTTCACGTTTTAGAAAGTAGTCTTCAAATTCATTTCCTTTGGTAGCAGTCACATCCTGGCACAAATTTAATAGGCGATCAAGACATAAGCGTCAAAATTAAAATTTTAAAAATATCCAAATACCAACAAAAGCAACGCCATGCCTGTGTGAAATTTATATCATAGAAACAAGATGGAGTGCTATCGAGGATAAAGAAATGCAATTGCAAGCCTAAAATGGCCCTTTGTTCGAAGGCCTCAACATCAAGGAACTAGTATCGGTGTCCTTAAGTTATAATCTTTGGAAACTATCCATTCAAAATCATATACCCTATAGGAAATTAATGAGTAATTCACCGCATTGCCTAAATAACATAAGCGAAATTTTTCCTTCGAGAATTTTCATAGTTTAACGAAGGTATGGCAATTATATATAGCGAAATAAACAAAACCAATGCTACAATTTCTTTAACCATAACGGTAAAAGTAGAAACTTCAAGGAATTTTTAAAACGATAGGTAAGCTATGCAATATTATTAAAAAGGTTGTATTAACTTCAATATCTACTCGATTAATATCATTAACAAAAATACCTCCGTTTTGTAGCGTGTATTTGATAGTGGCATCTTTAGCCTTGCCTTCCAATCTTGTGAACTGAAAGATGAAAAAGAATGTAAAACCGTGCACAATTCAATATGAAATACATAAAAGAAAATTCAATAAAAATCAATAAGCGTAAACAATGCACAAGAAATTTAATTTGTGAAAAATATATAATTATGAACATTCAATACGTAACATGTACAAGAAAATTAAATAAAATTAATCACAAATGCAATTAAAAAGAAGAAAGGAGAAGAAACAAAAAGAACCTTGAGTCGACAACTTGATTATACGGTCTTCTCGACCTCATCGGCGACAAGGAGTCATTTCCACGGGCAATTGGTTTCGTCGAGCCATTCTTTGTTGATGTTGTTCATTGCGAGATGATGATGATGATGTTGTTGTTGTTGAAAATGATGATGATTCGCACCAAATTTTTACATGCATCTGCGGTTGCTCTACCTCGATTGAAAGCTAGGGTTTGTGTTAGCTCATACTGCCGAAAGCACCGATGGATACCTCCTCTATTATTCATAGCATGGCCCTAAACTCCCCAAAATAAACAAATTCTAAAACTTAGGAAAAAAACAGAAATCTATATATACAACCGTAAAAAAGGAAGTTAAAGAGTGGAGTTTCTTCCAATGGGTTAACGCCGTAAAAAGTGGCAAAATCGAGGGTCGTCCTACGAAACAACGCTGCTAGGGTTGGTTAGATGAAGAAAAAAACCGGTTAGATGGGAAATTTGAAATGAAAATGGTGGGTGTTGCTGCGCAGATCTATTGAGAAAATAATAATAATACAAAAAAATATATAACAAGAAGAAGGAGAAACGACGAGGAGAGTGGAGAAAAAAGGTAGAAGGAAGAAACAGAAGACTTTGGGTAAGACAGAAGCGTCAATCGGGAGGCTAAAACAGGGAAGAAAATTGAATCAGGACCTAAACTGAGCAAAATGGATGTATTACAAATCGGTGGATTTCACCGATTAAGTAAGTAACGTATTACACCCGTAATAGCATTACCATGAACCAAACAACGGAATAAAGGGGGCTTAAGTGGGGCCCACTGATTATAGCCAATACACCCAACCAAACATGCTGTAAGTGTTTAGCATTGCTGTCAAAAAGCACTTTTGAGAAATAAAATGTCCATTTTAGACATGTTATTATCAAGTAACAAATATGCATTTAAATAATATTTAAATTAGTTAATATTATTATATTTTAGTAAGAATATAAAAAATTATTATAACTTGTTAATATTTTAATATATGAAATATAAATTTTAAATATTTTTAAGCAATAAATATTAATTATTTATAAAACTTAATTAGAATATATAAACTATATTTTAAATATTTAAATATAAGCATTAAATATTTGTAATTAGTATTTTAAAAAATATTTATTATTTTTAATTAATGATTTTAACACATTTGTAATTAAGCACCAAGAAAAAAAATAGAAAGTACTTTGTTATTGGAGAGGTGAAAAAGTAATTAAACACCAAAAGTGCTTTTGGAAGAGAAAAAGCTAAAATTTTTAACTTCTCCTTTTCAGAAGTGCTTTTGCCAAAAATTTCAACCAAAAGTAATTTGTTTAGCATAGCTTTTCTTCCAACAGTGCTTTTGGAGCTAGAAGTGTTTTCTTTAAGCACTACTAAACAGGCCCTAACTATGTTGCTATCAAGGTTCAACTCTAATTTTTTGTACCTTTTTCCCAACATTAAAAAAATGTTATAAATACTTGCCAATGAGGCTTTGGCTCGTTGGTAAAGGTGGAGGCCCTAGGTCATAAGTACTTAGGTTTGAGACCTACTGTGTGCAATTATATGCGTAGGTCTCTAAGTCCCATCATGTATAAGTTTTAGTTCAGCTAAGTCTAGTTTGTTGGCTTTAGTATGGATTGCACCAGCTCTTAATATGTTTTTGCTATAATAGTTTAAATTTACATAGTGATTACTTTGGATAGCTCATTTGTAATATTTCAATACTTGTGATTACTCAAACTTGTATTTTTATTTGTATTTTGATTGTAGGTTCAAAAAAATTATTAAATACTCACACTATAAAAATATTAAACTCAAACCATTTTTTAATTATCATAATGTCGAACTAAACTTTATTTGATAAATTATTTTGATATAATAAATAAAATTGTTAGTAAACTCCTTTTCAGGCTTTGGCTGTATCAGAACAAGGGCATCAGTTAGTATAGTCTTGAGCTTCTCAAAGCTCTCTTGCTGTGCATTAATCCAGTTAAACGGCACACCCTTACGTAGCAGATTAGTCAAGGATGCTGCAATCAATGAAAAACCCTCTACAAATAGTCGATAATATCCCGCCAGTCCTAGAAAACTGCGGATCTCAGACACGTTTCTAGGCTGCTTTCACTCCAACACAGCTTCAATCTTTCGAGGATCAACTTGAATCCCCTCAGTCAAAACTACATGACCAAGAAATTTCTCCTCACGCAGCCAGAACCCGCACATACTAAACTTAGCATAGAGCTGTTTTTCCCTCACAGTCTGAAGAACGACTTGAAGGTGCTCATCATGCTCATCCTCAGTCCTCGAGTAAACCAGTATGTCGTCGATGAATACCACCACAAACCGATCCAAATAAGGCTGGAACACTCGATTCATTAAATTTATGAAAACTGTCGGTGCATTAGTCAGTCCGAATGGCATCACTAGGAACTCGTAGTGACCATAACGAGTCCTAAACGCCGTCTTATGAACATCAACCTCCTTAACCTTTAACTGGTGATATCCTGATCGAATGTCAATCATAGAGAAAACCTAAGCTCCTCGGAACTAGTTAAACATGTCATCTATCCTCGGTAATGAGTACTTATTCCTAATGGTCAATTTATTCAGCTGCCTGTAGTCGATGCACGTACGCATGGGTCCATCTTTTTTCTTTACAAACAGAACTGGTGCTCCCCATAGAGACACACTAGGGCAGATGAACCCACTATTTAAAAGCTCTTGAATCTGAGCCTTAAGCTCCACAAGCTCCTTCCGTGCCATTCTATAGGAAGCGATGGACACCAGAGCTGTACCAGAAAGGAGCTCTATCCTAAGCTCCACTTCATGATTCGGAGGTAAACTCGATAGCTCATCAGGAAAGACATCCAGAACATCCTTTACCGTTCTGATATCTTTAACTGTAGAGTCCCTAGAATCCGAAACACTTACATAGGCCAAGAATGCCTCACATCCCTTACGAACCAATTTTTCTGCCACAAGTACAGAGATCACATTAGATAAGTAATTCCGACGTTCTCCAATCATGACTACCTCCATATCCTCCTCAGCAATTTTCACCTTCTCGACCAGAGCAGAAAGATCTCACTCCCCCTACTGGGCTATCAGAACTCTCAAATTATCTCTGAGGCCATCCTCAAAGCGGATACATAGCTCATACTCAGATGCCACCATACCTCGCGCATAGTGGCTCAGCCTCAAAAACTCGGCCACATTAGGGTGACCCTAGTGACACCCCTGAAAAGCTCAGCTCCATTGGACCAGAGTCGTTTCATAACCGACTCTCGACCCCCAAATCCAGTACTGGGCCCAGTGACCCTCTCCAAAATCCTTAGCATAGCCTGGGACTATGCATCGTCCCCAACCATGCGATCTTGAGACCCAGTCTCAATAGTAGGAAACACTAGCGTCTCATTCGTATTCAAATTTGGCAGACTGTCCGATGACGAAGACTCAACTCGAGCCCCTCTACGGCCTTTACCTTAGCCTCTGTACCCCGTCCGCGAGTACCTCTAGTGATCATTGTCTAATTAAGTTTTATCGGTGTTAACAGTTTTATGCATCAGTTTACAGTTCCAGTGTTTATTAACAGATATTTTATGAAAATAGTATCAGAAGTGTAAAGTTTGTTTTATCCATCGCAACGCCAATCAATGTCTATCACTTTTACTACAGTCTTAGTATACACTATTTTAAGTGTTTTCAGTATAGTCTATCTATAGTAGTCTCAATATATACTACCTATAGTAGTTTCAGGATATACTATTAAAGACAGTTTTAGTTTCAATTTTAACAATTCACAGTTTCAAAAAACTGACTAGATTGGCGCCAGAGACTTGGTCTACCACACTTTCAGTAAAAACATTTAGAAATCAGTTCTCAGAAATCACGTCTTAAAAACCCACATCCACAGTCGAGTTTTGTAACTTGGCTTTGATACAACTAAATGTAACACCCCAAACCCAGCCTAGATGTTATGGCCGAATCTGACAATGTCACATGGTAGTGCTTTTCGAAAAACATGTCGTCGCTAAATTCCTTTTTTTATTTAACCATTTTTTCATTATCTTATGTTAATTTCAAATCATGTCGTTTGTTTTCAAAACATTATTCATTTACAAATCGATATTCAATTTCAAAATGTTTTTTTTTATTGCGGAAGCTTTTAAACAGTTTGCGTATTTGTGGTATTTTTGATAAAACATTAATTTCATTTGAAAACCTGAGTTTTACCTAACACTAGTAGATTTAAATCATAAAACCATATAAAATCCAAATTTAAACCAAAATTCGTAAAGGCCATAATTACAATAAAATACTCTCAAATAAAAGTAAAATCATAAATAGGTAATAAACAGTGTAAAAGAAGTCGTGTGGTCACCACTGAGTCCTCCGCCACACCAATCCGCCTAAATTTAGAGATTACCTATAAGGATTAAACAGAAGGGGTGAGTTTACGTAAACTCAGTGTGTAATCCCCATACAAATGAACAGACAGTAAACAAATAATCACAGTTTGGGTTAAGCCCTTTTCAGTATTAGTATCAGTCCTGTTTGGGCCTTAGCCCATGTCAGTACAAAAATAGGCATACAGTAGGGCTTTAGCCCATCACAGTATCAGCAGCAGTAATGGATATGCAGTCACAAAAATCCTACCCATCCAGCCTCTACACATCATCTCTGTCCAACCCTACACTCCATGTGGGGATATAATCAACCCACCCATCCCTACACTCCAAGTAGTACCGAATGTGGCATTAGGCAGTAGTTTGCAGCTGAACTACCAGTAAATTAGGCTCGAGGCCTTTCAGTACACTTCCTCCGAACATTATAATTCCTCAACCTAATGCAATGCAATATACCGATATGACATACTATAAGATAATATCATGCATGTAAACAGAGCATACAATATCAAATCAGTGGGACATTATCAGGCTTAATCATATCAGGCATACAGTCATTTCAATCAATTAGGGGTCTAGGTAAGCTTACCGACCCTACAGTAGGTCCACATTCAACTTGGGCGACCCGTGCAACCTTAGCAGTAAAATAGTAAAAATGGGCCTACAAGCCTATGATGTTCGCCCGTGTGGCCCACATGGCCCAAATTTGGCCTCGGCCTCGTGATCCATTTTAAGGTAACTTGTGCTAGATAATTATTCACAGGTGTTTCCACTATTTACTTATATGATCCTTCAAAGCTGTCTACTTGAGTCGCTGTTACTAAATTATTTGTATCTCAAGCTACAGAATTTCGAATTAAGATCTGCAAATTTTCCCTGAAACTAGACTCACATATCTTCTTACCATAAAATTTTTAGAATTTTGGTTTAACCCATAAGTACAGTTTATTCTTTAAGTTTCCCCTGTTCTGTTGTCTGATAGTTTCGACCTTTCTGCACTAAAAATTAATTATCTTCTCATTCAGAATTCGGATGATGTTCCTGTTTGTTTCTCTTAAAATTAGTCTCATTCAATATTTTAAAAATATAAATTTTAACCCATAATTATTTTTATAAAATTTTTAATAATTTTCAAAATTCAGGACAGGGGATTCTGAAATCATTCTAATCCTGTCTCACTAAAATTCAAATATCTCATAATATGAAATTCTTTTGCTTACTTCATTTCTTTTATGAGAAACTAGACTCAAATATCTTTAATCCCATATTTTTGTGTTTTGAGTACACACCTGATTTTGTTTGATGCTAAAACAGTCCTCGAGTACTCCAAAGCCTATAATTGAACAAATAACACTATAATTAGTCTTACCTCGCGATTAATCAAAATCCCAAAACTCAAAAACTTACTCATAAAATGATGAACACTTACCGCAAAAATTTCAAATCGGTACGTTTACGAAAATCATGAGGAGAGCCTTAATCCTCGTGAAATGCTACTGCAAATACCCCGAAATTAGACTATTGAACACAAAATAATCTCTTAAAATGATACCCAACAACTTACTGAATTTGCACAAGTGCTGCTTAACGTTGCGAAATCAAGAGGAATGAATGGTTTAGGGGGAACAAGGGAATTTCGGCAGTAGGGGAAAGAAAAGAAAAGATAATCGAGTAAGAAACAAGGAAGAAAAAAATTCGGTAGAGATGGGGGAGAGGAAACGTCAGAAAGATAGAGAGAAAAACGACTCTCTTTCTTTTTTTTGAAAAAGTAAAAAGTGATCAGATTTTGGATATTCTCCCCCATAATCCCCTAATTCACTCCTAAAATCACTCCCTCACTTCCCACTACACATCCACCACTTAGAAACCTAGTTCAACACAACTCATGTCGAAATTGGGAGCAAAAATACAACCTTTGTCGTCCTAAAAAATTGAACCCATGACCTCCCTCACACCAACACTCCATTTATCCACCAGACTAGCAGACCCATTCTGTTAATTATTTGCCAACTTTTACTTAAAAGCCTACTGACCAAAGATAGGGCTTATTCATAAAAATACCGAAATTTGCCCAAGTCTTGGCTTGAACTTAGGACCTCCCAAACACTCCTAGAACACATAACCACCAAAACTGACAAATGTTTGTGTCACACATTCACAATACCCAAAATTAAAATTTTGGGGTGTTACATAATTGCAATTACTCGAGCCTAATTGTATGTGTCTGATTGGTCCCTCTACTAGCTCAACAAAAGCACGATCGAATTGCATTTGAATTAGAAGAAAATTCAACGACTTTGGAAATAATTTAATTAAGTCAGTTTATTCGATGTGAAATTAAATTAGGGGGTTATGAGAATTGTTCAGTTATAGAATTTGATTAAAGAATTTAAAAAAAATTAATTTTGGAAAATCTCAGTAATTTTTTAGAAGATTATTTTTGATCAATCAAAATTAAATTAATATCAAAATTAATTTTTCTCAAATTAACTAAAATAATATGATATTTTTTGAAATTATTTTTCAAGTCAAACAATTGGCCTGATGGGTAATTGAACTTAAAAATTTAGTCTGATATCAAAAATTGGGCCCGAGAACCTAAAACCGATATCGAGACACAAAAAATTGGTCAAACCGGGTCTGACATGTGAAACCCGGCCAACGGTTCAACCGGTGGCTAGACCGAACCGAACCGACTCGGGGTGCCGTGAGGGTGTTGCACCTACGATGGCACCATCGAACATGATAGTGTTGGCGGTGGTGACGACAACATTCTGGTGGTCGGTGGGTGGTTCTTCGACACTTAAGCAGTGGAAGAATCATACTCCTACTGAGACTCTATCAGATAATTTGATTTTAAATTAATTATTCCAAAAATAATATTATTTTAATATATTTAATATTAAATTTAATTTAATACTTATCTTGATAATATTTTATTAATTTAATGTTAAAGTGATTATCTTAATATTAAATTTAATCTAATATTTATCTTGATAAGTATTATATTAACTTAATATTAAAGTGATTAAGTTTAATCATAGTTGAATTCTTTAAACTTTCCCTATATAAAAAGAGAAAGTTGTAGAGAGAAAATTCTCTTAAAAATTTATTTCAGAAGATTTCTATAGATATTTTTCTTATCTATAACTTGATTTAAAAGTTTTGAGAAATTATGAAATTACCTCACTAGTAATTTTGTGGAAATTTTTTTATTCGAAATGAGCCCACACTCGACAGACGTGAGCTTTAGGATAGCAGAGAAGACTATTCAGTCGAAGTGTTCATTCTAGACGAATCGAAAAGGTACAATTTTGATTAAGTGTTTATTACTTTAGATATCACAACAAATTTCTAGTTTTGGAAAAAAAATTAAAACTCTGATTTTCTTTAAACTTATTTTCTGCTTTGTTTTCTAAACTCAATTTTCCAACACCACAACAGTTGGAAATCAAATTAGGAGTATAAATGCTATCTTCAAAAGATTTTACAACAACTAGCGAGATCAAAAGGCTAAAAGTGTCGTTTTATCAACCTTAGAGCTCAATTTTTTACATATATTTTGTATATGCACTTGTGAGCATTAATTGTTTTCATTTAGCTCAAGTGTTTTTTTTTTTTTTGTATTTTGTGCTTAATTAGCAAA